>NC_060177.1:33283971-33543971 GCF_021184085.1 Oncorhynchus gorbuscha | reverse complement strand
CAGGGTCATACAATGGAGGGAGACAAACTCCTGACCCCATCTCAAAGAAGGCAACACACTGGATTATTGTATTGTTGATTTTCTGGCTTTCTCATTTTGGATCGTACTAAGATAAGTGTGTGTGTGTGTGTGTGTGTGTGTGTGTGTGTGTGTGTGTGTGTGTGTGTGTGTGTGTGTGTGTGTGTGTGTGTGTGTGTGTGTGTGTGTGTGTGCGTGCGTGCGTGCGTGCGTGCGTGCGTGCGTGCGTGCGTGCGTGCGTGCGTGCGTGCGTGCGTGCGTGCGTGCGTGCCAGAATCTTGCAGCATCCCTCTAAAAGAAGCACAGTGACTATCCTGAAGACAAGAAATGAAGGAATGAGGCAGAGAAAAGGAACAGGGCCTCATTGACCTGAGGAGTGGCACAATGCCCTGTCGCACACTCAATCTATACAATGGAGACAGACAATTACAGCAACACGCAGCCCTTCAGAGTATGATCATGGATGGCATTTCAAATTTGATCAGCACTGGGGGGTAAATGATAAGTGTCTTTGGATTCCCTGAAAGATCTAGTGAGAGGAAGAGGAAAGTCTATCTCCTTGTAGGGTGATAGTTTAGATGGGAGGTTAGATAGCCGAGTTAGATGGCAGTGCTCAACTGGAGCCATTTCACCCTGTGCTTTTTGTTGCACGTTTGGACTTATGGGCTGTAACCTTGGAATGAAGCAGTTTATTTAAATGCACAACCATTGAACTCACAACAACAGGTTTTTACATGAGCTGAGAGTGATATTATGTCCCGTTGTTTAAAAATAGTGTCTTCGTACTTTGTAAAATAAAAATGACAATAAAAAGTGTATTACTGAATTCAAGGGGATTTGTGGCTCCCTTCTCCTGAGCTTGAAATGTAGGTCTGTGAAAATAAGACGGGTTCTGTCTGCATGCCGGCCAGCTCCAGCTCCTCCACTGTGGAATGACTAGGAATCCCTTCCAAGTTCAACAGGTTTTCAGAATGAAGTGCTTTGACCCCAAAGCCCACAGGAGGCAGAGTGCTGCACTGTGTGTTGATTGGTTAGGACCTGGCGGGTTTTAGGTGTGGCCTTCTGCTGAGATCCAGTTTCATAATATAACAACCCAGACTGGGCACCTGCACACATGCACTGGGACTTTCTAAACAATAAAAAGTCATTTATTTCTGATTGGAAACAGCGGCTCTTCATTAACCACCCCCAAGAGCATGCCAGAAGACTGCATGATGTCCCCCTTAGCGCAAAACATACTGTAGATGCATTCTATGTTCTTTACTGGACAACCCAGGGCCAGGTCTGTACTGCTCATTAGATACAAAAAAAACTATAGCAGTGGTAATATACGTTATTGTCTTTATTGTTCCTAGAAATAAGAGCAGAAACTCAATTTCCAAAGTATAGGTCTGGTTTATCCATCTATTTTGTAGTTATCCTATAATTACAGAATGAATAGGTGGATTAGTTGTAATTGCAGGGGGTTTGATGGACTGATAATTGCAGAAGTAACAAACACTGGGTATAATCAAGGCATTTCAGGGCAGTGAGCTTGTTAAGTTCAACTCTGGCAGTGACAAGGAGAGTCTTGTGCACGTCATCCATGCTACAGACTTCCTAAAGGCTTATTCAGGGCAGGCAACAGTGGGACACACTCAACTGTCTTGTAAAGCCGATACGTTCCTTCAACTCCATGAGAGTACTGCTGACACTGAGGTCACATGGGCCAATAATGACACCCCTGGTTGCATCTAGCCTTCTCTGTCAGGACACGTCCACCTAATACACCCACGTGCACGCGCACGCGCACGCGCACACGCACACTCATAATACTTTATACACAATGGTTGAGTTTATTCTGCACCCTTTTCATCTTTTGGGTGTGATTGCTTCAGGGCTGAAGGGATAATGAATCAAACAGATTGAAAATTGAAAGGGATACCCATTGAGATAGCTTTGGCTTTCTCCTGTGTTGTATAATTATTTGTGTCATGAATGAGAGAGTTTGTTTAAGTTTTGTGCCAGAGGGATGGCATATTTTACTTGTTATAAAAAACGTGTAGGTATCAAACAATGAATCACTCCTACTATTGCATTATTACAGAGGGTAGTGATCTGGCCTAGTAGAAAGAGGTTATCAATAACCAGGTCAAACCATATTCATAAGAGGGTCAAACCATATTCATAAGAGGGTCAAACCATATTCATAAGAGGGTCAAACCATATTCATATTCATAATTCATACCACCTTCATTAGTAATGCTACGGGTTTCTCAACCATCTAGGCTAGGCTGTCCATTTATACAAAGAAAAAGAAAAAGAAAAGTCTCCCCTCAAAAGTCCAACCAAGTCACGTCTCATTTCTCCACAGACATTTTCACTTATAAATCAGATTACTCTAGGCTAAAATAGCAGCAAAACTATATTTAAGTAAACAGACGAGTCATCAATTAAATTCCGCAGACAATTTGTTCCCTGTTACAACAGGCCCACTGCATGACCAAAAGCATCATAAAGTTGAGTCGTCTATCTCGTTTTGTTGACATTCGCCTACGGTAATTAGATCTCCATCATTTCAGTGATGTTGTTGAACAAAACCACATTAGTACTAATCAAGAATTCCTTTTCTGGAAGGCGCACTCTAAATTATTTTTTGAGAAAACAGTTGAAAAGTATGGATTTATGTGTTTTGGGAAGACTTTTTCACGGGTTTCTTCGTGCCAAAGACATTTGACCCTGATGTTAGAGTGTCAAGCCCTTGTTTCATTGAGATGTACAGCAGCCAATTCACAACCAAGGAAAACAACAACTGGTGCATTTCATGTGTTGGTGTCATGAATCAAATGAATATTCTGTATGAACACAACACAACTGCTCCATCAAATGCTGACCCAGTAGAACATTTTCTCTGTCAAATTTAGTTCCACAAATCCTATAGAAGGTAGATGTAACCTCAGGAAGTAAACACAATACTGGTTTCTGATATTCTGTTATTATCCATTATTAAAAAAGTGGTTAAGAAAAACACATGATTCAGATATTTGTAGTATTAAAATCACTAATGTGACAATTCCACCCAGAATGCCATAAATATTCATACATTATCCGCCCTGAGTCACAACATGATAAATGGTTAACCGCCAGGAACGTTATATTCTAGGAAAATCCTTTACGTCTTATTAAGTTGGACTTGAAGAGACAGTGTATTACGCAAACTCATTCCCACACATTGCTCCTTTGTCTGTCTGTCTGTCTCTGTCTGTCTGTCTGTCTGTCTGTCTGTCTGTCTGTCTGTCTGTCTGTCTGTCTGTCTGTCTGTCTGTCTGTCTGTCTGTCTGTCTGTCTGTCTGTCTGTCTGTCTGTCTGTCTGTCTGTCTGTCTGTCTGTCTGTCTGTCTGTCTGTCCGTCTGTCCGTCTGTCCGTCTGTCCGTCTGTCCGTTTGTCCGTCTGTCCCTCTGTCTGTGTAACTCTCCGCACGTACGCACGCACACACACACTCTCTCCTTCCTTCCTTCCTTCCTTCCTTCCTTCCTTCCTTCCTTCCTTCCTTCCTTCCTTCCCTCTCTCTCTTTCCTTCTTTCATTCGCCTACTCTACTCTGAGCGTGTGGGGCTGGGGGCTGTGAACCCACAGAGCTCTCTCCATTAGGAGTACTGTCCCCGGCTTGCCTGAGGACCTACATGTCAGCACGATAAAAAATGGTAATTACCTCATCACGCCCTCCCTCTAGCATGAGTAATTACACATTTCAAAGAAATGACATTTGTTTCCCAATGATCTGTAACAATAGGGATTGTTTTGCTGATCTGCGAGGGCACTTTGAAAGGCTTCCAAGGCAGAGAGGAGGCATTTTGCCATTGTCAGTGGTGCACTGGTCGAGCACTGGAAGTCCAGGGAAAGGCTCTTGTCTCCGATTTTCCGCCCTGATTGGTGAGAATGGGCAGCTACTCTGTTTGGATGTGTCAGCTGAACTAAGCACTCCCCTCTCTCTGGGCGTCACTGAAGTTTGCAGTGGAGACAATTCATATTATGCACAGCAAATTGTAGACGTGACATCATTTCGCTCATGGTAATTATTTACATGCTCAGGACACGCATTACGTTGTGTTTGCAATATCTAGGAATTCTGTCAGACATGAAGCAATGGGATTATGCTTTGAGGGATTTGTACAGTATGCTAATATTATTATTACTGCTATATGTCAATAGAGAGCTTTTTGAATATTGAGTAATGAAATTACTCCATCTAAAAATGTAAAATAAATGACAAGGAAACCCTCTGTGAACAGGCAAGGTAAATACTTTTAGGAGTAAAAAATTGAAAGATCACTTGTAACTATCCAAATTGCAGTTGGAGCTTGTGTCTTCAATTCCATCAGCCTAAGGCCATGGGAGATCCCAGTTTACCTGAGGTAGTTGACCTGTTCTCAATTCCAAAGTGAATGAGATACATAATGGGATGTTACCAACAGAGAAGAATATACCAAAACCTCTGTAATGGGCTTCTATGCACAGCTTTGCTCTGCCTGCCTCAGCTGGTGGGGCAACCATAAGCCATACAGCAACACTGCATAACATCACATGTTCAAGAGTCTTCCCAAAGTCTCTTTGGCTGAGCAAACATTTTACGCATGAAGGGCCATTTCGTTTCCCATACCATTGTGATGTAATACACATTTATTACAACAACAAAAAATGACTGTATCCTACAATGAAAAATGGAACACATAATGTAGGGGGAAGACAGATGAGGGTAAGTCGTGTTATAGCTGCTGTTTAGATCTATGTGGGTTTGGCAAACACTGCGGGCAGGGGAGCCTGAGCGGTAAAGCTGATTTACATGAGATGAAGAATGGCCCAGAGGGACTGGCCCTATAGGAAATGGATTTGAGAATAGATGGAGGTGGAGTGAAGGATTTCTGGGATCTCTGGGAGTCCTGTAAGTGGAAGCTCCACCGACAATAACATCCACGGCACATGACACCCTTTTTTTTGTCCATAATGGCAAACACAAATATAACTTCATTTAAATTGGTTATAATTCTGACATATTACTAAAAGCATAAGTAAATTCATGCAGTGTATTATTTTTGTTTTATTACCATTTTGAACCAAAAGTGGTGATTTGCGAATTGTGAATTTATCACCATAAAGTTAGATATAGGAGTCTAGATGGATAAAACCTGTACCGGCATGGTCATTGCCATTGAGGGCTTCCACCATTTTAAAGTAGTCAACTCGGTGGACCTTCCCTTCCTGTGGGTGAAGGAAGGATCACATGATTCCATCCGGGTCATGAGGAGGGATCAGCGAATGAATTATAAACGTGAACAAACATTCCATAACTGTAGGAGGCTTTAAATTGCCAATCTTGGCTTTATACCTGTTCAAACAACATACTCTAGATGGCAGTATGCACCCTTTCAGTGTATCTGCTAATTCATAGAAGTAAGTAGATGAAAATTGACATCTTAAAAATTGAGATTACCTCAAGGGTGGTGCCTGTGCGCTCACAGATGCCCTAATTGGACATGAATGAAGATGATATCTCTGTCATTCTCTATGTTTTCGACATAAGAGTTTAACATTTTTATTTGAACGGCCCTCCAACTGGTAATTACTAGTTGGAAACTTCTCCCACATGGTGACGTCTGACGTCACCTAGTAAGGAAATTACCTCGATAATAGCAATTTCGGCAGTTAAATGCAACTAAAGATATGTTTTTTGAACATTATAATTTGTTTACAAGTCTGATAGCTGTACTTTTAGTTTATGGTTGACACGGCTTATAATCGATGAGTTTCCCAATAGTAACATTTGGATGGCCATCAAATAGATATTTCCCTGTCGTATGTGGTAAATATAGAGATCGATAGCGATATCATCTTTATATATGTCCCATTATGGCGTATGTGAGCACATGAGCAGCGCCATTGAGGCCATCTCCATTTTGAAATAGTCCATTTTCTTCTACAATGTCTATAAGTTGGAAAACAAACTGAAAGAGCGTATACTGCCATTTCGAGTGTCTTGTCTGAACAGGTATAAAGCCACGTTGTGTGAAGGATCGGGAGACAGGTGCAGGAATGCGTAATAGGGTTTTTATTGACGGGACAAAGACCAAACAAATACGTAGACAAAACACAGGGTTGAAACCCAAACAAAAGAGTGAGGAGTACCATGAATAAATACAAGGGGCGAGACCCGTAATACATACACGGGACAAGACCGGAAAACACAAGCGCACAATGATACACCACAGGACGAGACACGTAATCATATCTGCACCATCCAAATGGCACGAAAGCCAAAGCAACACAGCACAGGCACAACGGACATTGGAACAATAATAGACAGCCCAATGGTGAAACAAAGGGCACATTTATATAAATACAATCAGTGAGTAATTGGAACCAGGTGTGCGTAATGACACAGTTCAGTGCATAGAAGCTGGTGACGTAGACCTTCGAAACTGGTGCACGGAATGAGCAACAGTACCGGAGGGATCCGTGACACAAGTATAATTCGTTGCATTTTTTACAAACGGTCATTAATTACATTTCATCTGTCAAATTTGACGGCAATTAATAAAAGGGGAAAAAAGGTCAACATTTAATGGGGAGACACTTGGTTATCATCATAATAAAAGGAAATTATGTTTTTCAATTGAAATTCCAGAATATAATTACGGATTTAAAAACCAAATGAACTAATGAGTAAAAATATTTTCCACACTGCCCCTCGGTTACCAACTAAGTCATTTTTCACAGCACAATACAGTATGTTTGACGCACGCTAGAGTTATTCTAAAGTGTGCATGGCAAATGGCAACAGATTTCATCGATTAAAGGCTGTTCTGTTCCCCAGGCTCAACACACCTTCCCTTCCACCCCTGCACAAACATCAAACATACCCCCACTCATAATGGGTATCCTCACACAAACACACCAACACACATACACACCATGCCAGCCTATAAGGACCAACCTACCACGCACGCACACACACGCGTGCATGTACACACACATCATGGGGAATAAGAAGTCCAGTTCCTCTCAGACATCATCAAGTTTTTTAAAAACGGCCCTATTGTTTGGTGTCGAGTCTGCATCGTTTCATGAATGAGAAACTTGAACTCCAAAAACCATCCATTACGTGTGCGAATTTCTATGCCTGTCAGATTCCCTTTGATAAGAGAAATCCCCTCACATGTCTTCTATAGCCTCTCTACAGTTCTATAGTGTTTTGTATAAACACTGTTCCGGAAAATCTCACAATCCCCATCGAATACTTCCTATGTTTGGCAGGATTTCAACTCTGTGAGTGAAGTCTTCTCTCTGGGTTAAAGTTCAGGTACATAATTCTATTCAGAGCCAAAACACCAAAAACACAAACAGGACCATCGTCATAATATTTGACTAACAATGGGAAGGTATGCAGATGTGATGATGTTATACAAGTACACTGACACTAAGGACAAATGATCAAATTTTTTTTTGTTGCTCAATTTGTCCTGAATACGTCACGGTAGTTATATGGCATTGTATTCATGTTAAGACATAGTTACATTTACTCAGATCAAACATCTTTAATACTTTGGTTTGGAAACGTGGTCTATGTTTATCCTCACCCACACACAGAATGAATGAATGCCTCTCTAATGGTGGTGAGTCCAAATCAATGCTACTGTATGCTGTTGTAGCACCGCAGCAAATTACAGTCTCATTAAAAAAAATGGAAGAATGAGCTTCTGATGTATTACCAGACTATACATGATAATAGCTTACTGAAATAGATCACATTATCCACTTTCAGCCAACATCAGAAAATCTTTCAATCCAAGTAGGCTTGCAGGGTTGCAGAGGGATTTTCCACAGGACAGCGATACTGCTATGCTTAAAGTTCTAATCAATGTTTGAAAGAGATAATGCATAAATAAGATAGTAGTCAAATACCTGGATCACTCACACACTACTGAATATTATTAGTATTGTATACTATTAGTACTACTGAGAGTAATATACTGCTGTATACTCACTTCCCAGTGAGGAATGGTAACAAGAACTTCTCTGAAATACCTACACTACCGTTCAAAACTTTTGAAAGACAGTGTATGTTTACATCAAAGCTGACAGCAAAGCATCAAGGTCATGTTTCTATCACATTTAGGTAAGACCCAGATGCAGACGGTGTAGAAGTAACACAAGTTTATTACAACCACAGGAGCAGGCAAGTGACAGGTCATGGCAGGCACGGGTCTGTAATCCAGAAAGGGTGTAAAAGGTCCAGAACGTCAGGCAGTCTCAGGGTCAGGGCAGGCAGGGGTCAATAATCCAGAGCAGTGGGGTAAGGTACAAAACGGCAGGCAGTCTCAAAGTCAGGGCAGACAGAACAGTCAATACCGGGAAGGACTGGAAAACAGGTGCAGGAAAACAGGCAGGAGCAAGGAAGCAAACACTGGTATGTCTTATGAACAAAGCGAACTGGCAACAGACAAACAGAGAACACAGGTATAAATACACAGGGGATAATGGGGAAGATGGGTGACACCTGGAGGGGGGTGGAGACAATCACAAAGACAGGTGAAACAGATCAGGGTGTGACAGTACCCCCCCCTCTAAGGGCACCACCTGACGTCCTACCTGGGGGCCTACCTGGTTGACAGGGGTGTCAGTGTTGGAAATCTGCGATGAGGCCTGGGTCCAGGATGGTGGGGACCCAGTACCTCTCCTCCGGGCCTTACCCCCTCCCCCAGTCAACCAGGTACTGGAACCCCCTGCGCCGAGGTCGAACCTTCAGGAGACACCTCACCATGTATGCCGGTTGGTCATTGATGAGACAAAGGGCTGTGAGACATGGGTTTAACTCTGGACACATGAAAGGTGGGATGTATATTAAGGGTACAGGGCAACAGAAGATGAACAACAGAGGGGTTCATATTTTTGGAGATTTTGGAAATGGGCCGATTCCACCCGGAGGGGCAGAGCCCGGATGGATAGCCATACCTTCTGCCTTAGACGATATCGGGGAGCCAGGGTCACCTGGTAAATCGACTTCAATCAGTGTAGATGAAGGGGAGGAGACAGGCGTGAGACAATTGGATCGTGTATGTGTGCTATTCAAAGGGTGAGTGGGCAAGACAACTGCAACGCTGCTGAGTTTTTCACGCTCAACAGTTTCCCGTGTGTATCACGAATGGTCCACCACCTGAAGGACATCCAGCCAACATGACACAACTGTGGGAAGCATATGGAGTCAACATTGGCCAGCCTCCCTTAGGAACACTTTCAACACCTTGTAGAGTCCATGCTCCGACTAATTGAGGCTGTCCCGAGGGCAAAATTTGGGGAGGGGGTGCAACTCAATATTAGGAAGGTGTTCCTAATATTTGTACACTCATTGTATACAAACCCATGTAGACAGAAGTGGGAAGTGAGCAGGTTTATCTGAAATGGTAAATGTTAGACAACCTTCAGCAAACATTTGAATGAATCACACAAAATCATTACCCATAATTCTCAACCACAGTGCTGCCAATCAGCAGCCTGTCCCCAATGAAAAATGAAGGTCTCTTACAGACCACCCTCCACACACACACTCTCGCACACACATGTATGGATGGACAACAGGGAGAGGTTTTCTGGAGAAAAAAAAAATCAAGATTAAATCAAGAGGTGCATCAGTATCTATAGACGTGTTAAAAATGAGTGATCCTCTAAGCCTCGGGCTGGTCACTTAGCAAATTAAACATGGACAGATTTGGGGATTGGTTCTTCAGCCTAGAAATGATGTTTCTGAGGATATGACCTTGTCCATGCCCATAAATAACAGCTTGGTCAGACAACATTCATGGAGAGACTGTTACTGTTGAGAGAGGGATGCTAGAGACCTACAGTTGAGTCGGAAGTTTACATACACCTTAGCCAAATACATTTAAACTCAGTTGTTCACAATTCCTGACATTTAATCCTAGTAACAAAATTCCCTGTCTTAGGTCAGGTAGGATCACCACTTAATTTTAAGAATGTGAAATGTCCGAATAATAGTAGAGGGAATGATTTATTTGTCCCCATTATACACTCAATTAGTATTTGGTAGCATTGCCTTTAAATTGTTTAACTTGGGTCAAACGTTTAGGGTGAGCCATTCCTCTTGACAGAGCTGGTGTAACTGAGTCAGGTTTGTAGGCCTCCTTGCTTGCACACACTTTTCAGTTCTGCCCACAAATTTTGTCAGGGATTTGTGATGGCCACTCCAGTACATTGACTTTGTTGTCCTTAAGCCATTTTGCCACAACTTTGGAAGTATGCTTGAGGTCATTGTCCATTTGGAAGACCTATTTGAGACCAAGCTTTAACTTCCTGACTGATGTCTTGAGATGTTGCTTCAATATATCCAGATAATTTTCCTACCTCAGGATACCATCTATTTTGTGATGTGCAACAGTCCCTCCTGCAGCAAGCACCCCCACAACATGATACTGCCACCCTTGTGCTTCACGGTTGGGATGGTGTTCTTCAACTTGAAAGCCTTCCCCTTTTTCCTCCAAACATAACGATGATCATTACGGCCAAACAGTTCTATTTTTGTTTCATCAGACCAGAGGATATTTCTACAAAAAGTACGATCTTTGTCCCCATGTGCAGTTGCAAACCGTAGTCTGGCTTTTTTATGGCAGTTTTGGAGTTGTTTTGGGATTAATTTGCACTTTTCGCACCAAAGTACGTTCATCTCTAGGAGACAGAACGTGTCTCCTTCATGAGCGGTATAACGTCTGCGTGGTGCCATGGTGTTAATACTTGCGTACTATTGTTTGTACAGATGAACGTGGTACGTTCAGGCATTTGGAAATTGCTCCCAAGGATGAACCAGACTTGTGGAGGTCTGCAATTTTTGTTTCTGAGGTCTTGGCTGATTTCTTTCGATTTTCCCATGATGTCAAGCAAAGAGGCACTGAGTTTGAAGGTAGGCCTTGAAATAAAGGCTCAGATACACCTCCAATTGACTCATATGATGTCAATTAGTCTCTCAGAAGCTTCTAAAGCCATGACATCATTTTCTGGAATTTTCCAAGATGTTTAAAGGCATAGTCAACTTAGTGTATGTAAACTTCTGACCCACTGGAATTGTGATACAGTGAATTACAAGTGAAATAATCTGTCTGTAAACAATTTTTGGAAAAATTACTTGTGTCATGCATGAAGTAGATGCCCTAACCGACTTGCCAAAACTATAGTTTGTTAACAAGTTAACAACTATAGTTTGGTTGAAAAACTAGTTTTAATGACTCCAACCTAAGTGTATGTAAATTTCTGACTTCAGCTGTACATTCTCTAGCTCCTCATACATTGGGACCACAAATGTACGACTGTAGGTATTCATATAACATGTGTATTTTTGTTCTCTTCCTCACCCCGGCCCAACCCCATCGCCCAAATTTCTTCAAGCCGTTATCTTTACAGACTGCACGAAAGGTAATTACTCATCACGGGGAAAACAGCCTAGAAGGATGGGGTTTCAGTACAAGCTTTTACTCAACCCTGAAAGTACATATATGGATGGACAGACAGACCAATGGGACATACAAACATGGTGGTTTGGTACAGTGGTAGACAGTTGAGCTGCACTGACCAGGAAAAGGGAAAGGGGAAATGTTACATGATATGTACATCACAATCCATATGTATCTGTCAAAACACGGTTATGATATATACCATAGCCTGCTCAACAGATTTGTTTTGGATGCAGGGGCTCCTTGATATCGCTGTGCTGATTAACCCAGTGGGGTTTTTGAACATGAAACATCATGAGTAAAATCCTTTAAAACACATTAAATGTGACTACTCTCCTGTAATTGACTCTTATTTTTGTCCCTAATAATAATTCCAATTGTAAGTTTGTGGTAAGTTATTATCGTAAAGACTACTGCATACACGAGCAGAGCAAGGCAGTTAACCCACTGTTCCCCGGGTGCCGGAGACAAGGATGTCAATTAAGGCAGCCCCTCGCACCTCTCTGATTCAGAGGGGTTGGGCTAAATGCGGAAGACACATTTCAGTTGAAGGCATTCAGTTCTACAACTGACTAGGTATCCCCCGTTTCCTTTCCCTAAAAAGGTGAGGTACCACATTCCTGAACCTGTGTGACGACAGTAGGCTGCTATTTCTTTCAGATAGCTCACTCGAATCAATGCTGACCATCTCCATCTTGTGGCAGTCAGTAGTACTGTAGGATGGATTGTGAAATGTTCCTCGCAAATGTCTCATATTATTCCGTTCATTCAAAACAGCCATGTTCGTTTTACCTGCAGCACATAAAGCATTTGGTGTTCATCTCAAGGTGGAGCAGTGAGTTCACAGTCAGCTTGGCTGCTTCTCTCATGCTAGCATGCCATGTAGCAGAGCAGCAACACCCTAAAGGTTTTAGATATGAACCAGCAGAGGCTATTCTTCATTCTTTCTTAACGACTGTATCCAAACCACTGGTGTTCAGTGGGACTGCAGTCTATTCTTTCTCAGAAAGTGCGAGTATAGTTCTGGGCAGACCCAGGCGAGTTCTGACAGGGAATCCCCCTCTACTCTCCCCTGCCTGACCCTCCTCTACACGTTACACTATAAATTAGTTAGCCCACCACAGGGAGAGCCCGTCTGTGTTTTAGACTGGCCGACTCCCACTTGGATGGTAAGAATGTGCTTCAAAGAGCATAACATCGGCAGCATGAGAAGGTCACACTGGCGCCTGACCCATACTTGGTGTCAGCTGATACCCCCCCCCTATAATTTTCTCTTACTCCCTCTCCGTGTTACTCTCTCTCTCTGTCATGAGTTTCAATCTTTCTCTTTCTATATCTCCCCTGAGTTGCTGAATTCCAATAGTCAAATGCTGAACCGAATGCAATCTGGCAGAAATGGTGAACAGGGGCACATGTGGTGAATAACGGCTCTATACTCCAAGCTAAGACAATAGCTAAGAGTCTCAGAGGTACTGGGCATGTCAGCACCTGAGCAAATTAGCCTTGTCACTGGCAAAGGTGAAAGACTAACCGTTGCCAGTTCAGGCAACGTGTGTTAGAAAGTTTGTTTTGGAGGAGAGGGGAGAAGCAGTACTACACCTTCAGGAGAGCTGTGGATTGGAGAAATGGTCTGGCCAGCTGCCTTGGTTTTGTTATGGTCACCTTCTGTATTTAAAAGTACAGCAGAGAAGCTTACACAATTCCATCAAATCAATCCTCCCAGTCTCACGTTCCCTCCTCTCGCTTGTCCACTTCCTCTCACCCTGAAAGGAGGGTTCCAGGTTTCCTGTCCAGTGTTCTGTCTGGCCTGTGTTTGCCCCTGTCCCTCCGTTTTCCCCTTCCATCCCTGCTGTGAGAGGAGGGGGGTTCTCTCTGACAAGCCAGGGCTGGGACTCTTCTGTGAGCTCCCGCAGCTTTCCAGCTCCAAACACCACAGGATGCTGGGGATGAATACCGACATCCTCCTCCTCCTCTACCTCTGTCTGCACATGTGCAGAAAGCATTACTGACATTTTCCACCTCAAGGGCCCTCTTTTAGACAAGTAAAGGATTGTGTTACCTTAGAAAGGTAGTACTATGAAGGACAGGTCCAAAAGAAGTTGGTGTAAACCTTGGATGCATGATGTTCATGTTTATTAGCACCTAACCCTAGCATCCTGGCCTGGGGAATGAGAATGAAAGGATCTATTAACCCACTCGTTAATCTCACACACCCCCCTTTCTCACACGGACTCTGCTCCCCAGTCCCACAGCTCCTGCTAATGTCACTAGTTCCTAGTTTGCCTTTATTTTTTTATTGACTGGGCGAGTAAGTTAGGAACCAATTCTTATTTACAATGATGGCCTACCAAAAGGCAAAAGGCCTCCTGCGGGGACAGGGGCTGTGATTAAAATATAGGACAAAACCCACATCACGACAAGAGAGACAACACAACACTACATAAAGAGATACCTAAGACAACAACATAGCATGACAGCAACACAGCATGACAACAACATGGTGGCTTCACAACATGGTAGCAGTACAGGGTACAAATATTACTGGGCACAGACAACAGCACAAAGGGCAAGAAGGTAGAGAGAACAATACATCACGCAAAGGATCCACAACTGTCAGTAATAGTCTTTGAATGAAGAGATTGGGATAAAACTGTCCAGTTTGAGTGTTTGTTGCAGCTCGTTTGCAGCAAACTGAAAAGACGAGCGACCCAGGGATGTTTGTGCTTTGGGGACATTTAACAGAATGTGACTGACAGAATGGGTGTTGTATGTGGAGGATGAGGGCAACAGTAGTTGTCTCAGATAGGGGGGAGTGAGGCCTAAGAGGGTTTTATAAATAAGCATCAACCAGTGGGTCTTGCGACGGGTATACAGATATGACCAGTTTACAGAGGAGTATTGAGTGCAGTGATGTGTCCTTCAAGGAACATTGGTGGCAAATCTGATGGCCGAATGATATAGAATCTCTAGCCGCTCGAAAGCGCCCTTACCTGCCGATCTATAAATTACGTCTCCGTAATCTAGCATGGGTAGGATGGTCATCTGAATCAGGGTTAGTTTGGCAGCTGGGGTGAAAGAGGAGCGATTACGATAGAAGTTTAGATTTAACTTTAGCCTGCAGCTTGTGCTGAGAGAAGAACAGTGTACCATCTAGCCATAGTACCCAAGTACTTGTATGAGGTGACTACCTCAAGCTCTAATCCCTCAGAGGTAATAATCACACCAGTGGGGAGAGGGACATTCTTCTTACCAAAACACATTACCTTTGTTTTGGAGGTGTTCAGAACAAGGTTAAGGGCAGAGAAAGCTTGTTGGGCACTAAGAAAGCTTTGTTGTAGAGCATTTAACATGAAATCTGGGCAGGGGCCAGCTGAGTATAAGTCTATATGATCTGCATATAAATGGATGAGAGAGCTTCCTACTGCCTGAGCTATGTTGTTGATGTAAATTGAAAGAGCGTGGGGCCTAGGATTGAGCCTTGAGGAACTCCCTTGGTGGCAGGCAGTGACTGAGACAGCAGATGTTCTAACTTTATAGACTGCACTCTTTGAGAGAGGTAGTCATTAAACCAGGCCAAAGACCCCTCAGAGACACCAATACTCATTAGCCGGCCCACAAGAATGGAATGGTCTACTGTATCAAAAGCTTTGGCCAAGTCAATAACAATAGCAGCACAACATTGCTTAGAATCAAGGGCAATGGTGACATCATTGAGGACCTTTAAAGTTGCAGTGACACATCCATAACCTATGCGGAAACCCAATTGCATACCAGAGAGAATACTATAGACACCGAGAAAGCAGTCAGTTGATTATTGACAAGTTTTTCCAACACTTTTGATTAACAGGGCAAAATAGAAATAGGCCTATAGCAGTTAGGATCAACTTGATCTTCCTCTTTAAATAGAGAACGAACCGTGGCTGCCTTCCAAGCAATGGGAGAGACCGGTTAAAAAGGTCAGAGATAGTGGTAGCAGAGATAGGGGTAGCAACCTTAAAGAAGAAAGGGTCAAAACTTGAGGTCGACCGATTATGATTTTTATGATTATGATTATGATACCGATACCGATTATTGGAGGACCAAATGGCCGATACCGATTAATCGGCTGATTTGTATATATATATATATATATATATATATATATATATATATATATATATATATATATATATATATATATATATGTGTGTAATAATGACAATTACAGCAATACTGAATGAACAATTTTAACTTAAAATAATACATGAGATAAAATCAATTTAGTCTCAAATAAATAATGAAACATGTTCAATTTGGTTTAAGTAATTCAAAAACAAATTGTTGGAGAAGAAAGTAAAAGTGTCATGTTTTGTCATTTATTATCTTGTCTTGTCCCTGTGCTTCCCATTCTATTCGTTTCCCTCTGCTGGTCTTATTAGGTTCTTTCCCTCTTTCTATCCCTCTCTCTCCCCCTCCCTCTCTCACTCTCTCGCTCTCTCTTCTCTCTATCGTTCCGTTCCTGCTCCCAGCTGTTCCTATTCCCCTAATCATCATTTAGTCTTCCCACACCTGTTCCCGATCCTTTTCCCTGATTAGAGTCCCTATTTCACTCCTTGTTTCCCGTACCTGCCCTGTCGGATCCTCATTTATAATTCACCGTGCTGTGTCTATGTTTTGCCCTGTCGTGTCGTGTTTCCCTCAGATGCTGCGTGGTGAGCAGGTGTCTGAGTCTGCTAGGTTCAAGTGCCTTCCCGAGGCAACCTGCAGTTCTCGATCAAGTCTCCAGTCCGTTCTCGTCTTTACGTGTAGTATTATGCTTTTTGTTTTGTAAAGTTTATTCTGGATTAAATACTCTGTTTTCGCCAAGTCGCTTTTGGGTCCTCATTCACCTGCATGACAAAAAGTGCAATATTTGCCATGTAAAAAAGCTAATGTTTAAGTTCCTTGCTCACATGAGAACATATGAAAGCCAGTGGTTCCTTTTAACATGGGTCTTCAATATTCCCAGGTAAGAAGTTTTAGGTTGTAGTTATTATAGGAATTATAGGACTATTTCTCTCTATATACCTTTGACTATTGAATGTTCTTATAGACACTATAGTATTGCCAGCCTCATCTCGGGTGTTGATAGGCTTGACGTCATAAAGAGCGCAATGCTTGAAGCACACCGAAGAGCTGCTGGCAAATGCAGGAAAGTGCTGTTTGAATGAATGCTTACGAGCCTGCTGCTGCCTACCACCGCTCAGTCAGACTGCTCTATCAAATATCAAATCATAGACTTAATTATAATATAATAACACAGAGAAATACGAGCCTTAGGTCATTAATATGGTCAAATCCGGAAAGTACCATTTCGAAAACAAAATGTTTATTCTTTCAGTGAAATACGGAACCGTTACGTATTTTATTGAACGGGTGGCATCCCTAAGTGTAAATATTGCTGTTGCATTGCACAATGGTTAGGTACACATTGGTGCAACAACAGTAATTTTTTCGTGAATGCGCTCGTTAAATCATCACCCGTTTGGCAAAGTAGGCTGTGATTCGATGATAAATTAACAGGCACTGCATCGATTATATGCAAGCTAGATAAACTAGTAATATCATCAACCATGTGTAGTTAACTAGTGATTATGTTAATATTGATTGTTTTTTATAAGATAAGTTTAATGCTAGCTAGCAACTTACCTTGGCTCCTTGCTGCACTCGCGTAACAGGTAGTCAGCCTTCCACGCAGTCTCCTGATGGAGTGCAATGTAATCGGCCATAATCGGTGTCCAAAAATGCCAATTACCGGTTGTTATGAAAACTTGAAATCGTCCCTAATTAATCGGCCATTTCGATTAATCAGTCGACCTCTAATCGAAACCCAGATGGTTTTTGGGGTCAAGTTTAAGGAGCTCCTTTAGCACCTCGGACTCAGTGACCGCTTGCAGGGAGAAATTCTGTAGAGAGGCAGGGGGAAAAGAGGGAGGAGCATTGGGGCTAGTCACATTAGAAGTGGTGGGAGATCAGGAAATGTTGGACGGGCAAGGAGGCATGGCTGAGTCAAATAGGAACCCTGACTTAATAATGAAGTGGTGATAAAAAATCTCAGCCATGTGCTTCTTGTCAGTAACAACCACATCATCAACTTTAAGGGACATGGGCATCTGTGAGAAGGAGGGTTTAATCTCCAGGTCTTTAACCGTTTTCCTGCTCCTTAAAGTAACTCATTTGATTCTCATTTGCCTGAACGAGAGCCAGTCAACCTGAGTATGCATGTGCCAAGCCTTTCGCCAAATGCAATTCTTGAGGTGGAGTAACTATGAAAGATCACGGTCGAACCAGGGGCTGAACCTGTTTTTAATTCTCATGTTCTTTTTGGGGGCGTGTTTGTTGACAATATCACTGAAAATATCAAAAAAAGAAGGTCCAAGCGTCTTTGACAGAGGGGATCAAACTGATTCTCTACCAATTTACAGAGGCCAGGTCATGAAGGAAGGCTTGTCCATTAAAGTTTTCTAGCAAGTGTCTATGACAAATCAGGACAGGTTGTTTCACTGAGCAGCCATTACGAACACAGGCTGTAAAACAGTGATCACTAAGATCATTACAGAAAACACCAGACTGATACCTATAAGGATTATTTGTGAGGATAACATCAAGAAGAGTAGCCTTTTCTGGGTGTTTGGAGTCATACCTTGTGGAATTGGGCTTGGATCCGTGTAATCCTAATTCATAGAGACAATCGAGGACCTTCAGTCACAATCTGGAATCGGTGCCTAAAATAAAACATCTTTGCAGTGAGGAAGGGTAACAAGAAATCCTCTGAAATGTGTTTACCCCAAAGCAGTCAGCAAAGCATCGGGGTCATCATGTTTGAGCAAGTTTTCTCAATGCTCAGTTTATTTACATATATACTAGCTATTTACCCAACAGAAATAACAAACTGTGTTGTTTTATGAGCATTCTGTGTGACATGTTAGACGTTCACATCCTGACTCAGTTTATAATCCTGTGGTAAATTCTAATCCGTACTTGAGAGAAATCACGTATACAGGCAAAATTATCATGCAACAAAGTGTATCAAATGACATCATTTTTTGGTGAGCCTGTGGGTCATTTTCACACGCAAGGCCACATTATATATTGATGTAACCCTTATTTTACCAGGTAAATTGACTGAGAACACATTGTCATTTACAGCAACAACCCGGGAAACAGTTACAGGGGAGAGAAGGGGGGATGAATGAGCCAATTGGATGATTAGGTGGCCATAATGGTATGAGAGCCAGATTGGGAATTAGCCAGGACACCAGGGTTAACACCCCTAATCTTACGATAAGTGCCATTGGATTTGTAATGACTATAGAG
Organism: Oncorhynchus gorbuscha; assembly: GCF_021184085.1. Classification (NCBI taxonomy): domain Eukaryota; kingdom Metazoa; phylum Chordata; class Actinopteri; order Salmoniformes; family Salmonidae; genus Oncorhynchus; species Oncorhynchus gorbuscha. Next base: position 33,525,124 of record NC_060177.1, on the reverse strand, counting down.
AGTCAGGACACCCTTTTAACATCCCATCTGAAAGATGGCACCTTATACAGGGCAATGTCCCCAATCACTGCCCTGGGGCATTGGAATATTTTTTTACGAATTCTAAATAAATCACAGACAGTGTCACCAGCAAAGCACCCCCATACCATCCCACCTCCTCCTCCATGCTTCACATTGAGGAGATAATCCGTTCACCTACTCTGCATCTCACAAAGACACAGTGTTTGAAACCAAAAATAAAAAATCTGAACTCATCAGACCAAAGGACAGATTTCCAACAGTCTAATGTCTATTGCTTGTGTTTCTTGGCCCAAGCAAGTCTCTTCTTATTATTGGTGTCCTTTAGTAGTGGTTTCAGAAATTTGACCATGAAGGCCTGATTCACACAGTCTCCTCTGAACAGTTGATGTTGAGATGTGTCAGTTACTTGAACTCTGTGAAGCATTTCTTTAGGCTGCAATTTCTGAGGCTGGTAACTCTAATGAACTTTTCCTCTGCAGCAGAGTTAACTCTTGGTCTTCCATTCCTGTGGCGGTCCTCATGAGAGCCTGTTTCATCAAGAGAGTTGATGTTTTTTGCGACTGCACTTGAAAAAACTTTCAAAGTTCTTGAAATGTTCCGGATTTACTGACCTTCATGTCTTAAAGTAATGATGGACTGTCGTTTCTCTTTGCTTATTTGAGCTGTTCTTGCCATAATATGAACTATGAATCTTTTACCAAAAAGGGATATCTTCTGTACACCACTGCTACCTTGTCACAACACAACTGATTGGCTCAAACACATTAAGAAGGAAATAAATTCCACAAATGAACTTTTAACAAGGCACACCTGTTAACTGAAATAGATTCCAGATTCCTCATGAAGCTTGTTGAGAGAATACAAAGAGTGTGCAAAGCTGTAATCAAGACAAAGGGTGGCTCCTTTGAAGAATCTCAAATATAAAATATATTTGGATTTGTTTAACACTTTTTTGGTTACTACATGATTCCATATGTGTTATTTAATCGTTTTCATGTCTTCACTACAATGTCGATAATAGTAAAAAATAAAGATAAACCCTTGAATGAGTAGGTGTCTAAACTTTTGACTGTTACTGTATATAATAAACTCACTCACCAAACTCCAAAAAGACCCTGACCTTCAGCTGTAACTCCACCAATTACTGCACCCATAGTGCAAGAGCAAAATGATTTCACACTCAATGACCTTGTTCCTCTAAACTCATTTAGTCCGATGCTGATATTCCAGGGTACTTCTTCTTAAGAATCTCCAGGAATATATTACAATATATAATATGAATATTTCATTTCCTATTGAGCATAGATTCTAGCAGAGATGGTTTTAAGACATTGGAACTGGAAATGATTCATTTCCAAACAAATTCCATTTCCCTTTCCATTCCATGTGGCCATTTACTGTTGTTGATGCATCTGCAAATATAAACGTTTTTTTTGTCTCTTCCTGATGGTGTATCATTTCAAATAGCTTTATTCTCTTGTCTTGTTTGCTGATGTCTGAAGGAACCGAGGTTATACCTGTCATAAAAAACAATATTAAACTGTAAGAAGATGCCACCTCAAAGTGAACACTATTTCAAACCCTGAGACACAAAGTCCTTTGTAGACTCTTGTGTATGCCTGCTTAGCCTGTGGTTAACAATGCTTAATGTTGGAGCCACAGGCATGAACATACCAGAACCAGCAGAGTCTCTGAGAGAAACGACTGCAAGAGGCAGCACTGTCTAACATTAGCGGTATAATGGGAGTATAATGTGCTTGTGACCGGCTTCCCATGGCAAATCGGCTCCCAAATCCAAGGCCTGTCCACACTCCATTATCCCTGGAACCATCCGGAGGTTGATGACATCATCCCGCAGTGGGATTACACAGAGGATATAGCAGGGCATCCTGCATGCAGTCCTCAGCCAGCAAATCACAGGGAGATAAAAACCCACATCACTATGTACATCTGAAGGAGTAGATTGGGGAATAGTCGCCGTATCAGAGCTGGACACGGGACAGATTAAACAGCCTTTCCTTCTCTAATATGAGTGTCAGTGCTCCTCTGGCTGAAGGCTCTAGAAATGTCTTGTTTGTTCTGAGATGAAACAGGAGATAGAACAATGCAACATTTGCCAGCAGTGCTGATGATTTATGCAGAGGTGGAAATGAAGGAATATGCTGAACATTTTGAAAGCTCCATCTGTTGGATAGAAGACTATATTCTCTTTGATAGGGTCATTAATACAAAAAATAACATACCAGTCAAAAGTTTGGACAAACCTACTCATTCAAAAAGTGTTTCTTTATTTTCTACATTGTAGAATAATAGAAGACATCAAAACTATGAAATAACACATATGGAATCATGTAGCTAACAAAAAAACATTTTAAACAAATCTTAATACATTTTAGATTCTTCAAAGTAGCCATCCTTTCCCTTGATGACAGTTTTACACACTCTTGGCATTCTAACAACCAGCTTCACCTGGAATGCTTTTCCAACAGTCTTGAAGGAGTTCCCACATATACTGAGCATTTGTTGGCTGCTTTTCCTTCACTCTGCGGTCTAACTCTATAAGGGCACATGGCAAGACCCAGATGCAGATGGTTAGAGTCTGATATTTATTACAGCCCAAGTGGTAGGCAAGACAATGGTCATGGACAGGCTAAATATCAAAACCAGGTCAGAGTCCAGGAGGTACAGAGTGGCAGGCAGGCTCGAGATTAGGGCAGGCAGAATGGTAAGGCAGGCGGGTTCAGAGTCTAGACAGGCAAGGGTCACAACTAGGAGGACTAGCAAACTAAAGAGAAGGGGAAAGCATGAAACTGGGAAAAACCACGCTGGTTGATTTGACAAACAAGACAAACTGGCAACAGACAAGCAGGGAACAAAGGAATAAGTACCCAGGGACTCATGAGGAAAGCAGGTTACACATGGAGGTGGGTGGAGACAATCACAAAGACAGGTGAAACAGATCAGGGTGTGACTAACTCATCCCAAACCATCTCAATTGGTTTGAGATCAGGTAATTGTGGAGGCCAGGTCATCTGATGCAGCACTCCATCACTCCATCAGCACTCTCCTTTGTGGTCAAATAGCCCTTACACAGCATGGAGGTGTATTGGGTCATTGTCCTGTTGATAAACAAATGATAAATAAGCGCAAACTAGATGAGATGGCGTATCACTGCAGAATGCTATGGTAAACATGCTGGTTAAGTGTGCCTTGAATTCTCAATAAATCACAGACAGTGTCACCAGCAAAGCCCCCCTTACACCATCACACCTCCTCCTCCATGCTTCATGGTGGGAACCACACATGCAGAGATCATCTGTTCACCTACTCTGCATCTTGCAAAGACACAGCCATTGGAACCAAAAATCTCAAATTGGGCCTCATCAGATGTCCATCGCTTGTATTTTTCTTGGCCCAAGCAAGTCTCTTCATCTTATTGCTGTCCTTTAGTAGTGGTTTCCTTGCAGCAATTCGACAAAGAAGACCTAATTCACGCAGTCTTCTCTGAACAGTTGATGTTCAGATGTGTCTGTTACTTGAACTCCGTGAAGGATTTATTTGGGCTGCAATTTCAGAGGCTGTTTACTCTAATGAACGTATCCTCTGCAGCAATGGTAACACTGGGTCTTTCTTTCTTGTGGCGGTCCTCATGAGAGCCAGTTTCATCATAGCGCTTGACGGTTTTGGGCGAGGAGAGGGACGGAAGCTATACTGTTACACTGGCAATAATAAAGTACCTATAAGAACATCCAATAGTCAAAGGTTTATGAAATACAAATCGTATAGAGAGAAATAACTACAACCTAAAACTTCTTACCTGGAAATATTGAAGATTCCTGTTAAAAGGAACCACCAGCTTTCATATGTTCTCATGTTCTGAGCAAGGAACTTAAACATTAGCTTTTTTACATGGCACATATTGCACTTTTACTTTCTTCTCCAACACTTTGTTTTTGCATTATATCAACCAAATTGAACATGTTTCATTTTATTTGAGGCTAAATTGATTTTATTGATGCATTATATTAAGTTAAAATAAGTGTTTATTCAGTATTGTTGTAATTGTCATTATTACAAATAAATGTTGAAAAAATTGTCCGATTAATCGGTAGCGGCTTTATTTGGTCCTCCAATAATCGGTATCGGTATCAGCGTTGAAAAATCATAATCGGTCGACCTCTAATCTGGACCCTCTCTTTATAAAATTATCCGCCGAAATGTGCAACCCCTATTACTAGCCTGTTCAACCTTTCTTTCATATTGTCTGAGATCCCCAAAGATTGAAAAGCTGCCGAGGTCAACCCCCTCTTCAAAGGGGGAGAAACTAGACCAAAACTGTTATAGACCTATATATCCATCCTGCCCTGCCTTTCTAAACTCTTTGAAAGCCAATTTAACAAACAGATCACTGACCATTACGCTCAAGGTCCTAAATGACATCATAACTGCCATCGATAAAAGACAGTACTGTGCAGCAGTCTTCATCGATCTGGCCAAGGCTTTCAACTGCATTCTTATCGGCAGACTCAATAGCCTTGGTGTCTCAAATGACTGCCTCGCCTGGTTCACCAACTATTTCTTGGAAAGAGTTATGTGTGTCAAATCGGAGGGCCTGTTGTTCGGACCTCTGGCAGACTCTATGGGGGTGCCACAGTGTTCAATTCTTGGGCCGACTCTTAACTCTGTATATATCAATGATGTCGCTCTTGCTGCTGGTGATTCTCTGATCCACCTCTACACAGATGACCCCATTCTGTATACATCTGGCCCTTCTTTGGACACTGTGTTAACAAACCTCCAAACGAGCTTCAATGCCATACAACATTCCTTCTGTGGACTCCAACTGCTTTTAAATGCTAGTAAAACTAAATGCATGCTCTTCAACCGATTGCTGCCCGCACCTGTCATGTATTGTCATATTATGTCTTGTTCCTGTTCTTTCTCTTCACTCCGTCTCCCTCTGCTGGTCGTATTAGGTTACCTTCTCTTCCTCTCCTTCCCCCAGCTGTTCTTCATTTCTCTAACTACCTCGTTCCCTCGTTCACCCTTTTCCCACCTGTTCCCTTTTTCCCTCTGATTAGGTCTCTATTTCTCTCTCTGTTCCTGCTTCTGTCTTTGTCAGATTCTCGTTTGAGTTTCTCATGCCAGAACCAAACTATCGTCTCGTTTGCTTCACCCTTGTCCCATCCTGTCGGAATCTGCCTGTTCATCTGATGCTACGTGTGATCAGGTACCTCTGTCCTCTACGACCCGCGCCTACCCAGAGAGACCAGCAGTCTGTCGCCGCTAACCCAGCTATTCTCCTCTGCTGCTAAGAAGGGGACTCTACCCAGCTATTCTCCTCTGCTGCTAAGAAGGGGACTCTAACCCAGCTATTCTCCTCTGCTGCTAAGAAGGGGACTCTTCTGTAAATATCAGAAGGACTTTATGATTCATTTGTCGCCCTCTCCTCTCTGCGGGTTGTCTATTTTGCCATTATATACATCTGAAGAGGATCTATGTCTTCCCTGTGTTTTGACATTAAAGGACTCTGTATTTGTTAAACCGCTTTTGGGTCCTCACTCACGTGCATAACAGCACCCGCCCGCCCGATAAGTATCACAACTCTGGACGGTAATGACTTAGAATATGTGGACACCTACAAATACCTACAGTTGAAGTCGGAAGCTTACATACACTTATGTTGGAGTCATTAAAACTTGTTTTTCAACCACTCCAGAAATTTCTTGTTAACAAACTGTAGTACTGGCAAGTCAGTTAGGACCTCTACTTTGTGCCTGACACAAGTCATTTTTGCAGCAATTGTTTACAGACAGATTATTTCACTTATAATTCACTGAATCACAATTCATGTGGGTCAGAAGCTAACATACACTAAGTTGACTGTGCCTTTAAACAGCTTGGAAAATTCCAGAAGATTATGTCATGGCTTCATTTGAGACATCATTTGAGTCAATTGGAGGTGTACCTATGGATGTATTTCAAGGCCTACCTTCAAACTCAGTGCCTCTTTGCTTGACATCATGGGAAAATCGAAAGAAATCAGCCAAGACCTCAGAAAAACTATCGTAGACCTCCACAAGTCTGGTTCATGAAGGTACCACGTTCATCTGTTCAAGCAATAGTTCAAAATAACAGTAAATATAAACACCATAGAACCACGCAGCCATCATACCGCTCAGGAAGGAGACATGTTCTGTGTCCTAGAGATGAACGTACTTTGGTGTGAAAAGTGCAAATAAATCCCAGAACAACAGCAAATCAAATCAAATCAAAATCAAATTGCATTTGTCACATACACATGGTTAGCAGATGTTAGTGCGAGTGTAGCGAAATGCTTGTGCTTCTAGTTCCAACAATGCAGTAATAACCAACACGTAATCTAGCTAACAATTCCAAAACTACTACCTTATAGACACAAGTGTAAGGAGATAAAGAATATGTACATAAAGATATATGAATGAGTGATGGTACAGAGCGGCATAGGCAAGATACAGTAGATGGTATTGAGTGCAGTATATACATATGAGATGAATATGTAAACAAAGTGGCATAGTTAAAGTGGCTAGTGATACATGTATTACATAAGGATGCAGTAGATGATATAGAGTACAGTATATACATATACATATGAGATGAATAATGTAGGGTATGTAAACATTATATTAGGTAGCAGTGTTTAAAGTGGCTAGTGATATATTTTACATCATTTCCCATCAATTCCCGTTATTAAAGTGGCTGGAGTTGAGTCAGTGTGTTGGCAGCAGCCACTCAATGTTAGTGGTGGCTGTTTAACAGTCTAATGGCCTTGAGATAGAAGCTGTTTTTCAGTCTCAGCTTTGATGCACCTGTACTGACCTCGCCTTCTGGATGATAGCGGGGTGAACAGGCAGTGGCTCGGGTGGTTGTTGTCCTTGATGATCTTTATGGCCTTCCTGTAACATCGGGTGGTGTAGGTGTCCTGGAGGGCAGGTAGTTTGCCCCCAGTGATGCGTTGTGCAGACCTCACTACCCTCTGGAGAGCCTTACGGTTGAGGGCGGAGCAGTTTCCGTACCAGGCGGTGATACAGCCCGCCAGGATGCTCTCGATTGTGCATCTGTAGAAGTTTGTGAGTGCTTTTGGTGACAAGCCAAATTTCTTCAGGCTCCTGGGGTTGAAGAGGCGCTGCTGCGCCTTCTTCACGATGCTGTCTGTGTGAGTGGACCAATTCAGTTTGTCTGTGATGTGTATGCCGAGGAACTTAAAACTTGCTAACCTATCCACTACTGTTCCATCGATGTGGATAGGGGGGTGTTCCCTCTGCTGTTTCCTGAAGTCCACAATCATCTCCTTAGTATTGATGACTTTGAGTGTGAGGTTATTTTCCTGCCACCACACTCCGAGGGCCCTCACCTCCTCCCTGTAGGCTGTCTCGTCGTTGTTGGTAATCAAGCCTACCACTGTTGTGTCGTCCGCAAACTTGATGATTGAGTTGGAGGCGTGCGTGGCCACGCAGTCGTGGTTGAACAGGGAGTATAGGAGAGGGCTCAGAACGCACCCTTGTGGGACCCCAGTGTTGAGGATCAGCGGGGTGGAGATGTTGTTGCCTACCCTCACCACCTGGGGGCGGCCCATCAGGAAGTCCAGTACCCAGTTGCACAGGGCGTTGTCGAGACCCAGGGTCTCGAGCTTGATGACGAGCTTGGAGGGCACTATGGTGTTAAATGCCGAGCTGTAGTCGATGAACAGCATTCTCACATAGGTATTCCTCTTGTCCAGATGGGTTAGGGCAGTGTGCAGTGTGGTTAAGATTGCATCGTCTGTGGACCTATTTGGGCGGTAAGCAAATTGGAGTGGGTCTAGGGTGTCAGGTAGGGTGGAGGTGATATGGTCCTTGACTAGTCTCTCAAAGCACTTCATGATGATGGAAGTAAGTGCTACGGGGCGGTAGTCGTTTAGCTCAGTTACCTTAGCTTTCTTGGGAACAGGACCAATGGTGGCCCTCTTGAAGCATGTGGGAACAACAGACTGGGATAGGGATTGATTGAATATGTCCGTAAACACACCAGCCAGCTGGTCTGCACATGCTCTGAGGGCGCGGCTGGGATGCCGTCTGGGCCTGCAGCCTTGCGAGGGTTGACACGTTTAAATGTTTTCCTCACGTCTGCTGCAGTGAAGGAGAGTCCGCATGTTTTAGTTGCGGGCAGTGTCAGTGGCATTGTATTGTCCTCAAAGCGGGCAAAAAAGTTATTTAGTCTGCCTGGGAGCAAGACATCCTGGTCCGTGACGGTGCTGGTTTTCTTTTTGTAATCCGTGATTGACTGTAGACCCTGCCACATACCTCTTGTGTCTGAGCCGTTGAATTGAGATTCTACTTTGTCTCTATACTGACGCTTAGCTTGTTTGATTGCCTTGCGGAGGGAATAGTTACACTGTTTGTATTCGGTCATGTTTCCAGTCACCTTGCCCTGATTAAAAGCAGTGGTTCGCGCTTTCAGTTTCACGCGAATGCTGCCATCAATCCACGGTTTCTGGTTTGGGAATGTTTTAATCGTTGCTATGGGAACGACATCTTCAACGCACGTTCTAATGAACTCGCATACCGAATCAGCGTATTCGTCAATGTTGTCGTCTGACGCAATACGGAACATATCCCAGTCCACGTGATGGAAGCCGTCTTGGAGTGTGGAGTCAGATTGGTCGGACCAGCGTTAAACAGACCTCAGCGCGGTGAGCTTCTTGTTTTAGTTTCTGTCTGTAGGCAGGGATCAACAAAATGGAGTCGTGGTCAGCTTTTCCGAAAGGGGGGCGGGACAGGGCCTTATATGCGCCGTGTTGGAATAGCAATGATCCAAGGTTTTTCCAGCCCTGGTTGCGCAATCGATATGCTGATAAAATTTAGGGAGTCTTGTTTTCAGATTAGCCTTGTTAAAATCCCCAGCTACAATGAATGCAGCCTCCGGATATATGGATTCCAGTTTGCAAAGAGTCAAATAAAGTTTGTTCAGAGCCATCGATGTGTCTGCTTGGGGGGGATATACATTTGCGGTCTACATTTGATTGTAAGGAATTCTAAATCAGGTGAACAGAAGGACTTGAGTTCCTGTATGTTGTTTTGGCCACACCACGTCACGTTAACAATAAAGCATATGCCCCCGCCCCTCTTCTTACCAGAAAGATGTTTGTTTCTGTCGGCGCGATGCGTGGAGAAATCAGCTGACTGCACCGTCTCCGATAGCGTCTCTCCAGTGAGCCATGTTTCCGTGAAGCAAAGAACGTTACAGTCTCTGATGTCCCTCTGGAATGTTACCCTTGCTCGGATTTCATCAATCTTGTTATCAAGAGACTCGACATTGACGAGGAGAATGCTAGGGAGTGGTGCACGATGTGCCCGTCTCTGGAGTCTGACCAGAAGACCGCTTCGTTTTCCCCTTTTTCGAAGTCGTTTTTTGGGGTCGCCGGCTGGGATCCATTCCGTTGTCCTGGGTGAAAGGCAGAACACAGGGTCCGCTTCGCGAAAGTCTTGGTCGTACTGATGGTGAGTTGACGCTGCTCTTATGTTCAGTAGTTCTTCTCGACTGTATGTAATGAAACCTAAGATGACCTGGTGTACCAATGTAAGAAATAACACGTAAAAGAAACCAAAAAACTGCATAGTTTCCTAGGAACGCGAAGCGAGGCGGCCATCTCTGTCGGCGCAGCAAAGGACCTTGTGAAGATGCTGGAGGAAACAGGTACAAAGGTATCTATATCCACAGTAAAACAAGTTCTATATCGACATGACCTGAAAGGCCACTCAGCAAGGAAGAAGCCACTGCTCCAAAACCGCCATAAAAAAGCCTAGACTACCGTTTGGGAACAAAGATCGTACTTTTTGGAAAAATGTCCTCTAGTCTGATAAAACAAAAATAGAACTGTTTGCCAATAATGACCATTGTTATGTTTGGAGGAAAAAGGCGGAGGCTTGCAAGCTGAAGAACATCCCAACCGTGAAGTCAGGAAGTTAAAGCTTGGTCGCAAATGGGTTTTCCAAATGGACAATGAATCCAAGCATACTTCCAAAGTTGTGGCAACATGGCATCAACGTTAAGGTATTGGATTGGCCATCACAAATCCCTGACCTCAATCCTATAGAAAATGTGTGAGCAGAACTGAATAAGTGTGTGCTCGCAAGGAGGCCTACTAACCTGACTCAGTTACACCAGCTCTGTCAGGAGGAATAGGCCAAAATGCACCCAACTTATTGTGGGAAGCTCGTAGAAGGCTACCTGAAATGTTTGACCCAAGTTAAACAAATTAAAGGCAATGCTACCAAATACTAATTGAATGTAACTAACGTCTGATCCACTGGGAATGTGATGAAAGAAATAAAAGCTGAAATAAATCATTCTCTCTACTATCATTCTGACATTTCACATTCTTAAAAAGTGGTGATCCTAACTGACCTTAGACAGGGAATTTTTACTAGGATTAAATGTCAGGATTTGTGAACAACTGTATTGAAATGTATTTGGCTAAGGTGTACGTAAACGCTCGACTTCAACTGTAAATGTCTGGTTAGACTGTAAACTCTCCTTCCAGACTCAAATTAAGCATCTCCAATCCAAAATGTATTCTAGAATCGGCTTCCTATTTCGCAAAATAGCCTCCTTCACTCATGCTGCCAGACATACCCTTGTAAAACGGACTATACTACCGATCCTTGACTTCGGCGATGTCATTTACAAAATAGCCTCCAACACTCTACTCAGCAAACTGGATGTAGTCTATCACAGTGCCATCCATTTAGTCACCAAAGCCCCATATACTACCCACCACTGTGACCTGTATGCTCTCTTTGGCTGGCCCTCGCTACATATTCGTCGCCAAACCCATTGGCTCCAGGTCATCTATAAGTCTTTGCTAGGTAAAGCCCCGCCTTATCTCAGCTCACTAGTCACCATAGCAACACCCACCCGTAGCACGAACTCCAGCAGGTATATTTCACTGGTCATCCCCAAAGCCAACACTTCCTTTGGCCACCTTTCCTTCCAGTTCTCTGCTGCCAATGACTGGAACCAATTGCAAAAATCACTGAAGCTGGAGTGTCATATCTTCCTCTCTAACTTTAAGCATCAGCAGTCAGAGGAGCTTACCGATCACTGTACCTATACACAGCCAATATTTAAATAGCCCACCCAACTACCTCATCCCAATATTGTTATTTATCTTTTTGCTCTTTTGCACCCCAGTATCTCTACTTCCACATCGTCATCTGCACATCTATCACTCCAGTGTTGATGCTAAATTGTAATTATTTTGCCTCTATGGCCGATTTATTGCCTTACCTCCTTAATCTTCTACATTCGCACACACTGTACATAGATTTTTCTATTGTGTTATTGACTGTACGTTTGTTTATGTGTAACACTGTGTTGTTGTTTTTTGTCGCACTGCTTTGCTTTATCTTGGCCAGGTCACAGTTGTAAATGAGAACTTGTTCTCAACTGGCCTACCTGATTAAACAAAGATGAAATATATATATTTTTTTAAATAGTTGTTAGCTACGTGGCATTAGCTTCAATGCTATTTCTCCCTAAGGATACCTAGCTGAGTAATATCAAGCATACAGTTGCATTCTAGTAACTTTGTTTTATATTTGGCTGTTTATTGAGTACTCTTATTCCTTATTTCATACATTCCTTACAGTTATTGTTGAAGACATTCTGTGCTCTATACTACTGTAACTGAAAACATGTACTTTTGTGTTTGTTGCAGTTTCATACTGTGATTCAAGTAAACTTCCAAACGGCACCCTGCTTCCCACGGAGTTATTTAAATGAGTGTTTAGCAAACTGGATAGCTGGATAAGGGCTACTCTACATTTAGCGGGTCCAGTTTAACTACTATTCTACAATGTAGAAAATAGTCAAAATAAAGAAAAACCCTGGAATGAGTAGTTGTGTCCAAACTTTTGACTGGTACTGCATATTATGGTAATATAAGTGGCATATTACAGTATGTCTATGTCCTATAACAGTAGCCAACGAAGCACAGCGTAGTTACTATTATACTAAAAGTATCCATCATTTAAAGTTCATCCTGAACGTTATACAACAGCAGCCAATATAGTCATTGTTTGAATCTTTAAAAAAAGAGAAATGATACTTTGAGGATGAAACACATTGCTCATTGTTGTTTTTCATGAGGAAAGAGCAACGTCAAGAGGGAAGTGTTGAGGGTAAACGGAACATTAGGACTATGTGATGAGTGAACGTGTGATACAGAGAGCGTTACCTATGCCATGCCTTGGCAGCCACAAGCCTTTAGCTGAGTTATGACTTGCACAGGCTGCCACTGCGGATAGACTTTCTCCCTTTTGGTTTTCTGAAAATCAAAAAATGTACGTGCAAATAGCAACCGTGCTATTTGTTCCCTTATGTTGCCACAACACACACAGTCTCTGCCAGCCGAGACATGGCAAGGGGTGCCAAGCACAATACTGCACTTAGAAATCAACCACTACTAATTGATGGAAATTAGAATTTTATCCTATTTCCTGCATGTTTTCCTTAAGGGTGGGTGTGTTGGATAAATATGTTTATAATTTGTTCTCTTGAGTTTTGTATTCATTTGCCCTGACAGTGTGACGACTGAATGCTGAAACAATACAGTGAGTAGGTTATGGATGCTTTATCATTTTAAATCTATAAATAATCCTTATTTGCACTTAAACAGTCAATAAACGCTGAAAGTGAGACTACTATTAAAAAAAAGTTGTGTGTACTGCAGATCACAGGAGGTTGGTGGCACCGCAATTGGGGAGGACGGGCTCATAGTAACGCCTGGAACGGAATCAACGGATTGCTATCCAGCACATCAAACACGTGGTTGGCCATGTGTTTGATACCATTCTATTCACTCCATTCCAGCCATTACTATGAGCCTTCCTCCCCGCAGCAGCCTCCTGTGATGCAGATGCTGTGTATGATACTGTAACACATGTTTCCAGGCATCAACCATTGCTCTCAGATCATCCATTCTGGTTTATCTCTAAAGTTCTCTGTGTTGGGCAAGATATCTGTGACATGAGGCATGTGCTGATGGGTGCATGTCATCATGTCACACTCCTTATTCTGCTGCCAGCACATGAGGGATGGGGTGCCTGTAGGACCTATTCCATGTGACGGGGTTCTTCCTAATTCATTCTTTCTGCACTGACACACTGCACAGATGTAATGAAAAGATAGTCTCTTCTCAGAACTGCCCCGGGATGCAAAATGTTGTGTTACTAAACAACATGAGCTGTAATCTCAGTGGAGCAGTACCATAGTCTTTGCAGTGATTTCATGGCTATTATCAATCTTAGATAAAGAGAAAGCTCAATGTGTTTTACTAGAAGCCACAGCACTGCTCTGCACAGATGTTGTATCTGGGAGAACAAGGGGAAAAGGTGTGTGATAAGGCCAAACACCATATTCAGCTTGTAAAGAAATGCAAGATACCATATGACCTCTACTTGACAACCAGTCGTTTGCAGCAGAGGCATGGGTCTCAGTTTTAAACTTTCTGATCTAGTTGTTTTGCACAAGGAATAAGTAAAGTAAACTTGCTTCATAAACCATTATGGATAAGGTTGTGATGTTTTGTTTTTCTCATTGGAAATAAATTGAAACCAACTGGAAGGCTTGAGTTGTTTTTAAGGGGACTCGCTCTGGCAGTCTAGGAGAGAACATCAGAGACACCTTATGTATCAGATATAATTGAAGTGTATTTTTTAACTTTTCATGCTATCACTATGTTGACATATCATGTTCCGTCTACTCCAGGGAAAGGGCTGATTACACTGCCATGTGAATACTTAGATTCAAGGAGAGAGAGAGAGAGAGTTGTGTAGTCCCACATCCACAGCTCATCTGTCTGCACAACAATACATCACCCATAATTCCCGTTCTCCCCAGCTCAGCAGCTCTGGGCTTGCTCTCTCAGGTCAGGCCAAGCCAAGCAGCTGCTGCTGCCAGCTCTCTCACATTGTCACCTTGTATTGTTCCTAGCAAGCTTATCTGGTGGAAAAGCTAACTCTGTCTGGCCACTGCGCAAAAACAGTACATTTGTTTATCTTAACAGTTTACAGTCTGTCATTCTTTTCCCCGTCTTTTTTTTTTATTGTGCAGAGAAGAAGAAATGTCATGTATAAGATGTTGTCTTAACAATGGGAGGTTTGATTGTGAAACTGATACCGACATTGTTTTTGCTCATTTGAATTGAGAATTCTAACATCCAGGAGACAGTCATTTGTCATTTTAGGACAACAAACTCTTTACCAAGATTAGCCATCACTATAAGTGACTTTTGCTGTCCCCTGGTGGACAGATATAGGTATTTCTGCTTATGCACATTCAAGGGGATGTCTTCCAAGTGGTAGCAAAGGGTTGTAAAGACTCCACAACATGGCTATCCAAATCCAAGAAATGACTATGGGAAAAGGGCAGGAGAAAAAGACCCTAGTGAGCTTCAAAGGTTTTCTCCTTCACTTATTCACAAAAGCCTCTTCTTATGGGGTGCTGCTATAGTCCACCAAGTACCAAAATTAATTATCTGGATATTATGTGTACATTGCTTGATAATATGCAATGTTAACAGAGGTCTACTTTCTGGGTGACCTGAATATAGACTGGTTTTCATCAAGCTCTCCACTCAAGAGCAGTGGTGGAAAAAGTTTTCAATTGTCATACTTGAGTAAAAGTGAAGATACCGTAATAGAAAATGACTCAAGTACAAAGGGAAAGTCACCCAGTAAAATACTACTTGAGTACAAGTTAGAAGTATTTGTTTTTAAATATACTTAAGTGTCAAAGTAAATGGAATTGCTCAAATGTACTTAAGTATCAAAAGTAAAAGTATAAATAATTTCCTTATATTAAACAAACCAGATGGCACAATTTTATTTTTATTGACAGATAGCCATGGGCACACACATTTGTGTTTAATGAGTCTAACAGATCAGAGGCAGTAGGGATGATCAGGGATGTTTTCTAGATAAGTGTGTGAATTGGTCCATTTCCTGTCAAAAGATAACGAGTACTTTTGGGTGTCAAGGAAAATGTAGTGAGTAAAAAGTACATTATTTTATTTCGTAATGTAGTGAAGTAAAATTAAAAGTTGGCAAAAATATAAAAAGTAAAGTACAGATACCCCCCAAAAAACTATTTAAGTAGTACTTTAAAATAGTTTTACTTAAGTACTTTACACCACTGCTCAGGAGAGGGAGAGGGTTGATAGGGATGAGGCAAAAAGAGTGATGAATAAGTCTGGCTGCACATCTGATTGGCAAATTTGAGGTAAATTGAGGAATTATGTCACTGAACAAAAATTTAAAATTGTATTAAGAAACCAAGATAAATGACTAAGTATGGTGGAAAAGGCTTTGGAATAATTTATATTACATTACATTATTATTGCTCATCTGTCACAAAACCTTTTGTTGACAAAATGTTTGTCCTCAGACCTGGAGGGAAGCCAAAGTCATTCCATGACTCAAGAGGGGTAAAAACACTGCTTTCACGGTTCTAACAGCTGGCCAATCATCTTGCTGCAGACTGTTAGCAAACTTTTGGAGAAAAAAAGTGTTTTTCACCAGACACTATTTCTTTGTAAACAAATTAACAACAGACCTTCAGCATGCTCATAGAAAATGGCACTCAACATATACTGCACAGACACAAATGACTAATTATTTGTTTTAAAAAATGGATAATAAGAAGATTGTGGGAGCTGTACTGTTGGATTTCAGAGCAGCCTTTGATATTATTGACCATAACCTATTGTTGAAAAAATGTACAGTATGTGTTATGGCTTTTCAACCTCTGCCATATTGTAGATTCAGAGCTATCTATCCAATAGAACACAGAATGGTAATTCTTTAATGGAAGCTTCTCTAATGTTAAACATGCAAAGTGTGGTGTACCGCAGGGCAGCTCTCTACTCTTTTCTATGTTTACTAATGACCTGCCACTAGCATTAAACAAAGCCTGACGAGCCAACCCTATACATGTTAATGTTCTGTATAATGCCCCGCCCCCACTTCTTTGGCCAATTCCCTTGGCCTTACATTTTACGAATGTATGAATTTCCATGTTTATCGTCCATACGCCACAGTACGCAGAAATACACCTGCTGTTCAGGGCTGTGTATTCTACATGACTGGCTAGGCTTGCCTATAATATCATTAGTCTATAAGGATGACTTACATCCCATCAGCCTGCTTTGCAGAGCACATCTCAGAGAGCCTTGCTGATCTATAAACCACGATGCCACACATTCATAATCAAAAATGTGTTAGGGCTCATCTGTTGAACTAATTATTCACCTCATTCATCTCCTACCAAGATAGTCCCCTTTCCATCTAAGTCACAACAATAGACAAACAGTAGAAAAAGGAGGAAGGGAAGCGCTACTAAGGTACACAATAGTACATGTTGGTAGACAGAAGGTGCTCTTTGGTAAAAGGGGTGAATTGGTCACCAAAAAGAAAGGAGGCTGCATGGCCTTCGTTAGGGAGTACAAAGAAATAATACAATGTCCTCTTTTGAACAGCTTTACCAATTAGCCCTAATTTGAAGAGGGAGTGGTTACGAAATTGATTGGGCACACCTAGTAAGCAATACTATACACATTAAAAAGTGAAATACTGTGGCCATGTTATCATAAAAATACAACTCCAAGCTAGAAGTATCAGAACACTTAGAAAGGTAGTTCTAACATTAAATATGACTGGGAGAAGTGTCAAGAATAAGAAAGCAAATTATTCCATAGTACACAGCAAAACATGAACAACAAAAGTCTGAACATAGCTGAGGGCAATTGAGTAAATTGTCCACTAGATGACAGCAAAAGTACCCATCACGACTCTACAGGAAGGGTAAGAAATCCATATCTTCATTTAATCCAGGGTAGTTAGTGGCATGTAGTTTGTAAATCCCTTTGGTTTAACTGTTTAAGACGGTCCCCTTTTCTAACAGAGGCCGGAACATGATCAATACCCATAGCTTGTAGGGAGGCAGGGTTGCCATGGTGTAAGGACCCCCACCCCCCAACCCCCCTTCTTTGGCCAATTCCCTTGGCCTTACATTTGATGAATGTATGAATTTTTATCGACCATACGCCACAGTACGCAGACATACACCTGCTGTTCAGGGCTGTGTATTCTACATGACTGGCTAGGTTTGCCTATAATATCATTAGTCTATAAGGATGACTTACATCCAATCAGCCTGCTTTGCAGAGCACATCTCAGAGAGCCTTGCTGATCTATAAACCACAATGCCACACATTCATAATCAAAATGTGTTAGGGCTCATCTGTTGAACTAATTATTCACCTCATTCATCTCCTACCAAGATAGTCCCCTTTCCATCTAAGTCACAACAATAGACAAACAGTGTGCTTAAACTAATAACACACAAATGATTGTATGTTTTTATTGAATAGATGTTGAATAGATCACTTAAACATTCACAGTGTTGGTTGGAGAAAGTATGTGAACCCCTAGGCTAATGACTTCTCCAAAATCGAATTGGAGGCCGGAGTCAGCTAACCTGGAGTCTAATCAATGAGATGAGATTCAAGATGTTGGGTCAGAGCTGCCCTCCCGTATAAAAAAACACTCACAAAATTTGAGTTCGCTATTCACAAAAAGCATTGCCTGATGGGTACCATGCCTCGAATAAAAGAGATCTCAGAAGACCTAAGATTACGAATTGTTGACTTGCATAAAGCTGGAAAGGGTTACAAAAGTATCACTAAAAGCCTTGATGTTTGTCTGGAAAGGAGTGGCAGGTAGCCTAGTGGTTAGAGCGTTGGACTTGTAAGCGAAAGGTTGCAAGATTGAATCCCCGAGCTGACAAGGTCAAAATCAGAATTTGTTCTAATCTGACTTGCCTCGTTAAATAAGGGTTAAAAACTACAACAAATAAATGGTCATCAGTCCAGAGTGAGACAGATTGTCCATTGCTACTCTCCCTAAGA
Organism: Oncorhynchus gorbuscha; assembly: GCF_021184085.1. NCBI lineage: Eukaryota > Metazoa > Chordata > Actinopteri > Salmoniformes > Salmonidae > Oncorhynchus > Oncorhynchus gorbuscha. The sequence goes on along the minus strand of NC_060177.1, from coordinate 33,507,117 downwards.
GTGGCCGTCCTGCAAAGATGACTGCAAGAGCACAGCGCAGAATGCTCAATGAGGTTAAGAAGAATTATAGAGTGTCAGCTAAAGACTTACAGAAATATCTGGAACATGCTAACATCTCTGTTGACGAGTCTACGATACATAAAACACTAAACAAAAATGGTGTTCATCGGAGGACACCATGGAAGAAGCCACTGCTGTCCAAAAAAATCCATTGCTGCATGTCTGAAGGAAGTTTGGAAGGAACACACAACACTATGTGGGGAGAAAAAAAAGCACAGCACACCAATACCAAAACCTCATCCCAACTGTAAAGTATGGTGGAGGGAGCGTCATGGTTTGGAGCTGCTTTGCTGGACAGCTTGCTATCATCGACGGAAAAATGAATTCTCAACATTATCAATACATTTTGCAGGATGATGTAAAGCTATCTGTTCTCCAAATGAAGCTCAACAGAATTTGGGGGATGCAACAGGACAACGACCCAAAACACAGAAGCAAATCAACAACGGAGAAGCCCAGTCAGAGACCTAACCTCAACCCAATTGAGATTCTATGGCATAACCTCAAGAGAGCGGTTCACACCAGAAATCCCAAGAATATTTCTGAACTGGAACAGTATTGTTTAGAAGAATGGTCCAAAATCCCTCCTGACCGTTGTGCAGGTCTCATCCACAACTACAGAAAATGTTTGGTTGAGGCTATCGCTGCCAAAGGAGGGTCAACCAGTTATTAAATCCAAGGATTCACATACTTTTTCCACCTTACACTGTGAATGTTTACACAGTGTGTTCAATAAAGACATGAAAACATATAATTGGTTGTGTGTTATTAGTTTAAGCAGACTGTGTTTGTCTGTTTTTGTGACTTGCTGTGATGAAGATCAGATCAAATTTTCTGACCAATTCATGCAGAAATCCAGGTAATTCCTGTCACGTTCTGACCATAGTTCTGTTATTTTATTCTTTGTTTTAGTATGGTCAGGGCGTGAGTTGGGGTGGGCAGTAGATGTTTGTTTTTCTATGTTGGTTTTTGTGTTCGGCCTAGTATAGTTCTCAATCAGAGGCAGGTGTCGTTAGTTGTCTCTGATTGAGAATCATACTTAGGTAGTCTGGCATTCCAGGTAAGGTTGGGCAGGCTCGGTGCTCAAGAGCTCCAGTGCGCCTGCATGGTCCCGTCTATCCGGTGCCACCTGCACACACCAGCTCTCCGGTAGCAGCTCCCCGCACCAGGCTGTCTCTCCGTATTCTTCCTACAGGTGCCCCCGCCTGTCCAGTGCTGTCAGAGTCTACCTCCTGCCCAGCGCTGTCAGAGTCTCCCGTCTGTCCTGAGCCGCCAGAGCCGCCAGTCTGTCCTGAGCTGCCAGAGCCGCCAGTCTGTCCTGAGCCGCAAGAGCCTCCAGTCTGTCCTGAGCCGCCAGAGCCGCCAGTCTGTCCTGAGCCGCCAGAGCCGCCAGTCTGTCCTGAGCCGCCAGAGCCGCCAGTCTGTCCTGAGCCGCCAGAGCCGCCAGTCTGTCCTGAGCCGCCAGAGCCATCAGCCAGGCAGGGGACGACAGAGCCGTCAGCCAGCCAGGAGCCGCCAGATCCGTCAGTCAGCCAAGAGCCGCCAGAGCCGTCCTTCACTCCGGAGCTGCCGGAGACTCCCGCTTGTCCGGCACTGCCGGAATCTCCCGTCCATTTGGGACCAGTGGCGAGGGTCACCAGTCCGGGTTTCACTTTTGGTTTGTGGGTGTTTGTTTCCGTGTGAGTGTTTTGGCTACACGGTACTGTTTCGGTTTTGTAAACTCACGTTGTTATTTTCTGTTTAGTGTTCTGAGTTTGAATTAAAAATTATCATGAACACTTACCACGCTGCGCTTTGGTCCGATCCTTACTCCTCCTCAGACGAAGAGGAGGAAATCCGTTACAATTCCAAAGGGTTCACATAAACTCAACAAAAAAAGAAACATCATCTTACTGTCAACCATGTTTATTTTTAGCAAACTTAACGTGTAAATATTTGTATGACCATAACAAGATTCAACAACTGACACATAAACTGAACAAGTTCCACGGACATGTGACTAATAGAAATTGAATAATGTGTCCCTGAACAAAAGGGGGTTCAATACATGGAAATTCTTGAGGGAAACCTGTTTCAGTCTTCCAAAGATTTGAGACTGGGACGGAGGTTCACCTTCCAGCAGGACAATGACCCAAAGCATGTTGCTAAAGCAACACTCGAGTGGTTTAAGGGGAAACATTTACATGTCTTGGAATGGCCTAGTCAAAGCCCAGACCTCAATCCAATTGAGAATCTGTGGTATGACTTAAAGATTGCTGTACACCAGTGGAACTCATCCAACTTGAAAGAGCTGAAGCAGTTTTGCCTTGAAGAATGGGCAAAACTTCCAGTGGCTAGGTGTGCCAAGTTTATAGAGACATACTCCAAGAGACTTACAGCTATAATTGCGGCAAAAGGTGGCTCTACAAAGTATTGACTTTGGGGGGGTGAATAGTTATGCACGCTCAAGTTTTCTGTTTTTTTGTGTGTTATTTGTTGTTTGATTCACGAGAAAAAATATTTTGCATCTTCAAAGCGGTAGGCATGTTGTGTAAATCAAATAATACAACCCCCCCCCCAAAAAATCTATATTATTTCAAGGGTGTAAGGCAACAAAATAGGAAAAATGCCAAGGGGGTGAATACTTTTGCAAGCCACTGTACTACAGTCATGTATGTGAAAACACTACAGTAAATACTACAGTAAAGTCCTCTAAAACACTATAGTGAATACTATGGTATACTAGTAATGTCCCAAAAAATATTACACTAAATACTAAAGTAAAGTCAGAAAAAACACTACAGTGAATACTAGTGATGCACCGATATGACATTTTTATCCGATACCAATATCGAATATTTTCCTTGCCAAAAAAAAACGAAACCAATAACCGATATTTAAAAATGTTGCGGCCTTTTAAGCATTCTAGTACAGTTAAATAGTTCACACATGGACACAGCGGTTTAAGGCACTGCATCTGTGCAAGAGGCGTCACTACAGTCCCTGGTTTGAATCCAGGCCGTATCACATCCGGCCATGATTAGGAGTCCCATAGGGCGGTGCACAATTGGCCCAGCGTCGTCCGGATTTGGCCGGGGGAGGCTGTCATTGTAAAAAAATAATTTGTTCTTAACTGACTTACCTAGTGAAATAAAGGTTACACACGTACACACACCACACTGACCAAAAATGTATTTTGTTGGCATTTACATATGTCCCCATTACCAATAAAACATAATCGAAACCTATTTCTTTCACTTACTTGCTGTGCTGTTTGGTTGTTCATTTGTTCAGTCGTTTCATTCTCAACCAGGATTTCTATGGAACGCCGTTTGGGTCTTTGCGTGTCCAAAAAAATAAAATATAGCTTTTTTTATGACCAGCACGAGACAACTTTACCAGCATCATCCCCCACCCTCCCCCCAGATGGCGGCACTTTAGGCACTGCATGTATTTAATAATAGAACATGCACAGGGCAAGTGTGAAGTACAGTGAGTTTCCTGACTTCACACCACTCTGATCATCTCAACAATCTCTCTCAAGTCATGACCGTGGATCAGCTCAACATCTCCATCTCCAACATCACCTCAGGGAATCCTGGCAACGTTGTCTCCAGTACACTGCTGGGATTGTGCTGCCTAGTGGGCCTCCCTGCAAATATAGCTGTCGTGATGGTCATTCTGCGCCAGGTAAAAATAGATGTCACCCTGAAACTGATGCTGAATCTGGCTTGTTCTGACATCCTGTGTCTGGCCTCCCTCCCTGTGTGGATCTATTCTCTCCTGTGTGGTTGGAATCTTGGCCGTGGGCTTTGTAAGTTCTTCTCCTTCATGGTCTATTGCAGCCTATACATCAATATCATGACTGTAACTGTGATGAGTGTGCAGCGCTACGTGTCGGTTCTCCACCCCCACCAGTGTGCCAGGCTGGGAAGGAGAGGTGAGAAGGTATTGCTACCTGCACTATGGGGACTTGCATGCATCCTAACTGGGCCTGCTGTTGCAACAAGGAATACAGTGGTTACTGGTTCTGGTCTAAGATGTCAAAGACACACTGGATCGGACTGGGAAATAGTGTCTGTTCTTTTTTTTGAGACATTGGTGGGTTTTGTTCTGGGTTCCATTCTGGTCATTTTTTATTTCTTACTTCACAAGCGAGTGAACCAGACAGCCCTCTTCAGCACCCAAAGGATGACCAGATTGGTCACTGGAATCACTGTGGCTTTCATCATTCTCTGGGTTCCTGGTCATGTTGTTAACATTGTGGACATCTCAGCCACCTTACTGAGGTATTCACACCCTGTTACATCTGTTAAGTTGACGACCTTTGCGGAGTTGACACGGGACTTTGCAAAGTGCCTTACATTTGTTAACAGTTGTGTGGACCCCTTTCTGTATGCGTTCGCCTTTCAGAGAATTTGGCAGAGAAGACCAGATAAGCGGGAGAGAGCAGACCCTGCTATTCAGATCTGTGTGTAATAATTCTGTCAATCATTTATGCTTCTTTGTGATTGTTATATTTTTATTTTATTTGAGGTGTGCATTTAAATCAGAGGGAGGGAGGCACCACAGCTTGAGGTTCAGAGGTTACCTATATTGGGATAACGTTTCAAATGTAAACACTGTCAAAAAATGGCTTCATCATGATTGACCAAAGACCAACAATTTTTGGTAAAAGCAGAAACAGAATGAAATATATTTTTTTAAATGATCACAAAGCAGCTTGAAGCAATCTTCAATGTCTCCTTTCAAACCATGCAAACTTGGTCAGTACTGAAATGCATCAAGGCAACATGGTAACTGCAAAATTGAAAGCGAAATGATCAATTCGCTTTGCAGGAAGTGGTAGATAAGAGTAGGTGAGAACTTTGTCAGTATCTTCAACATGACTGTCAGACCCTGACCACAGAGAGCTCTTGGTTCTCTCCCACACTTTACATCAACTTTCATTATTTATTCAGCCCTTTGGTTCCTCAGACCATAAAGTGACAATAATGTTGCAAAAAAACGTGAAACATTGGCCTGGACATCTTCAAGTGGCTCAAGTCTTTGATGTCCTTCATGGTACAGTGTGTTGATGCAGATGGAGCAGGAAAAAAGCTCAGACTGTCAGGCCCAAACACTTGAGACAGGCAAATAAAATGTGCTTTTACTGCAGCTAGCAAAAAATATAGTCTGACTTTTGTGCACAGTTAACTTTTATGGGTGTTCTTTAAGCAAACACATTACACCTTTTACAGCGATGAGGCCTTACTCCGTAAATATGAAAGATTGTTCTGCTCTGCAGATTCGAATTGAACTGTGAATTGAGTATGGTCATAAAGGATCATGTTAGAGTAGCATATACAACTAGAATATTTTATTTTCCTACGAAATGCTTTCGTCAATTTTTGAAGCATCAGACACAGGTGTACAATAAATTACACCATCATATTAATAAATTGCTCTCCACAAATGCTATTGCTACTGTCATTTCATACACAGGCCTGATCTAGATTGCAGACTACGTACTCTGCTCTAACTAATAATAACTAAAGCATACATGTACTGTATGTAAGATGAGCATACTTCTCATGGTTTGAATATCACCCTTATTTATGAACTTCCTCGCTTCAGAACACTGAAATGACCTTTTTAAAGCTTTTCTCTAACTATCAATCCCATTCCCCAGTCCAAGTGATGGAGCAGCTTTAGAACACATTCTGAAGTAAATATAATGTACAGAGTCCTACGCAAGAAATAATTCCTCTGCTTTTCTCAGTGTCTAACCCTCTTTTTTAAAATGTCAAATGATGTTATTTTCCAGCTCCAGCAGTGAGATTGGTACGACTGCAGCTAAGCTAACATGAGTGGGAGTTACTAGTGGTGAGATTCAATACACATACAGTACCACCAGGCACGAACTGACACGCTTGAATAATCATGACATTTCTGTTGCAACTGCAGCCCAAATGAAAAACAAATGTGTTACACCAGGTTGTGATAATGCCTTTTACACATTTAGCTTATACAAGGGCATTTAGCTGCTACAAGGCTAATTGTCTATAGTAGGGGTAACGCGCCGCAAAATTCAAACATGATGAACCTAAGCAAATAAATCAACAGGATGTCACAAGTTCCTCAAGTTTATTTTTCTGAAACTAGTATGGAGCTTCCAAAATCACCTTGACAGAGTGACGGAACACATCAGCCAACATCACACACACACACACATTGAAAAAGTTCCATTCAGATTCACTAAACTGGATAGGCACACTCAAACCACGTCTAAACACATCAACATAAAACAACTTAATATATCCTTTTAATAGAGTGAAGGAACTCATGACCACATTCACAAAAATACAGCGATCGGGCTTTCAAAAAGACCCGGACTTCCTAAGACAGACAAAAAAAAGAAGAAGTGTGCACTGGGATGCAACTCTAGTTTTGCATATCATGCCATTGATTAACTACAAATCAACAATGTGGGCTGCCCCACAATGCTAATGCTATTCGTACAATTCTACATGCAAGGATTTCGGGTGGGTAACAGTTCAATGTTATTAACAGTAATAATGGTGTTGATAAGATCTGATACATCCTGTATAAATAGCTTGAAGCTAACAGAACAAGGTGTTGATAAGATATGATACATCCTGTATAAATAGCTTGAAGCTAACAGAACAAGGTGTTGATAAGAGCTGATACATCCAGTATAAATAGCTTGAAGCTAACAGAACAAGGTGTTGATAAGAGCTGATACATCCTGTATAAATAGCTTGAAGCTAACAGAACAAGGTGTTGATAAGAGCTGATACATCCTGTGTAAATAGCTTGAAGCTAACAGAACAAGGTGTTGATAAGAGCTGATACATCCTGTGTAGATAGCTTGAAGCTAACAGAACAAGGTTTTGATAAGAGCTGATACATCCTGTGTAAATAGCTTGAAGCTAACAGAACAAGGTGTTGATAAGAGCTGATACACCCTGTGTAAATAGCTTGAAGCTAACAGAACAAGGAGGGTATTGCTGGTGGAACAACAGTCAGTGCTGCTGACTAATTTAGCGTGTTGTTAGTAGTTCGACAAAGTAGAGTAGCGGTGGATTCCTCCACTCTGCTGAATGGGTTTAGTTTAGCTGACCGAGCAGGGGTCATCCTTGGAGGGCTTCACGTCTCCCTGAAGCAGCTGAATCATCACAGCCTTGGTCAGGTAACTGGAGGTGCCTCTCCTGCCCATCGGCGGTGTCTTATAGAACTCCTCCATGTCATCCTGCGGACAAAAATGTTTTTTCATTGTAAACTAGCGGTACTGTTATATACAGTGCGAACTGTAAAAAGTTGTTTAACAAAGCACTGCTTTTCCGCAACGACATGCAGAGCGAACAATTATTCAGAATGGAAATATATGATATGCATTACAAGTAAACAAGTGACACAATTATTTCCATCCTTAACATTCAGTGTTAATTAAGTAGACTGACCAGAAAAATTATCACCAATGCTCCCAAGGTATCCTCACCTCGAATATGAGGTCTGCTTCTACTTAGCGGAGATAACTTGTACTGTACATCATTGTGAAAGTACAACAGCTAAGCTCGCATGCTATATGAACTCCAAAAACCTTGTGTGACAGTGGTCTGACCCAACCTCAGATCCTGTGAGACCAGTGGACAGGGTAGGCCAGAGCATAGCACCTACCTGTTTCTTCGTCCCCTCCTGACTCCTGTCCTTCTGGAAGTCATGGAAGGCCTCCTTCACCAGAACATCCAGGTCCACCTTCTCCGAGAACTCCAGCTCCGGGTTTCTCTCCAACACTATGGACACCACCATCAGCAGCTGCAACCATGGAGATTAGATAAGAAAATAAGAAAATTTAAGAAAATAGAGCCATGAGAAAATGTGTGTACAATTAGGATTTTTGTATTGTTTTTTTTGTGTGAATTTTCCCCCTTTTTCTCCCCAATTTCGTGGTATCCAATTGTTAGTAGCTACTATCTTGTCTCATCGCTACAACTTTTGTACAGGCTCGGGAGAGACGAAGGTTGAAAGTCATGCGTCCTCCGATACACAACCCAACCAAGCCGCACTGCTTCTTAACACAGCGCGCATCCAACCCGGAAGCCAGCCACACCAATGTGTCGGAGGAAACACCGTGCACCTGACGACCTTGGTTAGCGCGCACTGCGCCCGGCCCGCCACAGGAGTCGCTGTTGCGCGATGAGACGAGGATATCCCTACCGGCCAAGCCCTCCCTAACCCGGATGACACTAGGCCAATTGTGTGTCGCCCCACGGACCTCCCGGTCGCGCCCGGCTACAACAGAGCATGGGCGCGAACCCAGAGTCTCTGGTGGCACAGCTGGCGCTGTAGTACAGCACCCTTAACTACTGCGCCACCCGGGAGGCCCCCAATAGGATTTTTGTATTGTTACCCCAATGTGTAGCGGAAGCATTGTTAGAGGAAATGTGTGGATGAGATGTTTGACCAATAGCAGTGTGTGGAAAACATGCAGCTGTAAATTACAGTGAAATCTGATTGGCCCTTACCTCTACTACTATCTGCCTGTACTCAGGCAGCACAATGTCCTTCAGTGTGTCTTCCACCAGCAGAGAAAAGTTCATCTCATACATGGTCATGTCAGACAGAGTAGGTTGCTGCAATGGAAGGGAAGATTTTAACAGTAATGCTTTAAGCAAGAACACCCCGATGGTTTTATTTTATTTATTTATTTCACCAGGTAGGACAAGTTGCCCTTTACAATTGCGACCTGGCAAAGCAGTTCGACACAGACAACAACACAGAGATACACATGGAGTAAAACAAACATTGTCAATAATAAGTCAATATACAATGTGAGCAAATGAGGTGAGATAAGGGAGGTAAAGGCAAAAAAACAAAAAAAGGCCATGGTGGCAAAGTAAATACAATATAGCAAGTAAAACACTGGAATGGTAGATTTGCAGTGGAAGAATGTGCAGGGTAGAGATAGAAATAATGGAGTGCAAAGGAGCAAAATAAATAAATAAATACAGTAGAGATAGTTGTTTGGGCTAAATTATAGATGGGTTATGTACAGGTGCAGTAATCTGTGAGCTGCTCTGACAGCTGGTGCTTAAACCTAGTGAGGGAGATAAGTGTTTCCAGTTTCAGAATTTTTTTGTAGTTCGTTCCAGTCATTGGCAGCAGAGAACTGGAAGGAGAGACAGACAAAGGAAGAATTGGTTTTGGGGGTGACCAGAGAGATACTGTCACGCCCTGGTCTTAGTATTCTGTGTTCTCTTTATTATTTTGGTTAGGCCAGGGTGTGACATGGGTGATTTATGTAGTTTGTTTTGTCTAGGGGTTTTGTAGTTTATGGGATTATGTTTAGTTAAGAAGGTAAGTCTATGGTTGCCTGGAGTTCTCAATCAGAGGCAGGTGGTTATCGTTGTCTCTGACTGGGAACCATATGTAGGCAGCCATATTCTTTAGGTCTCTTGTGGGTGATTGTTCTTGTCTCTGTGTTTTGCACAGAGACAGGACTGTTTTCGGTTTTCCACATTTTCTTGTTTTGTATAAGTATATTGTTCACGTTATCTTTATTAAAAGATGTTTATAAATAACCACGCTGTGTTTTGGTCCGCCTCTCTTTCCCAGGAAGAATCCCGTAACAGAATCACCCACCACAACAGGACCAAGTGGCGTGGTGACAGGCAGCGGCAGCAGGAGCAGTGAAATCAAGATTTCTGGACTTGGGAGGAAATCTGGGATGGAAAAGGACCCTTGGCACAGCCAGGAGAATATCGCCGCCCCAAAGAAGAGATGGAGGCGGGGAAGGCGGAGAGGCGCTGGTATGAGGAGGCAGCATGGCAACGCAGGTTGAACCACGAGAGTCAGCCCCAAAAATGTATTGGGGGGGTGGCACACAGGGAGTATGGCGAAGCCAGGTAGGAGACCTGCGCCAACTTCCTGTGCTTACCGGGGGGCTAGAGAGACCGGGCAGGCACCGTGTTATGCTGTGGAGAGCACGGTGTCCCCAGTGCGGGTGCATAGCCCGGTGCGGTACATACCAGCTCCGCGTATCGGCCGGGCTAGAGTGGGCATCGAGCCAAGTGCCATGAAGCCGGCTCTACGCATCTGGTCTCCAGTGCGTCTCCTTAGGCCGGCTTACATGGCACCAGCCTTGCGCACGGTGTCCCCGGTTCGCCTGCATAGCCCAGTGCGAGCTATTCCACCTCACCGCACTGGCAGGGCGACCGGGAGCATTCAACCAGGTAAGGTTGGGCAGGCTCGGTGCTCAAGAGCGCCAGTGCGCCTGCACGGTCTGGTCTATCTGGTACCACCGCCACGCATCACCCCTCCGGTGGCAGTTCCCCGCACTCGCCCTGAGCTGCGTGTCCTCGGCCCAGTACCACCAGTGCCGGCACCACGCACCAGGCCTACAGTGCGCCTCACCTGTCCAGCGCTGCCGGAGTCTCCCGCCTGTCCAGAGCTGCCGGAGTCTCCCGCCTGTCCAGAGCTGCCGGAGTCTCCCGCCTGTCCAGCGCTGCCGGAGTCTCCCGCCTGTCCAGCGCTGCCGGAGTCTCCCGCCTGTCATGAGCCGCCAGAGCTGGCAGTCTGCAAGGAGCCGCCAGTCTGCAAGGAGCCGCCAGTCTGCAAGGAGCCGCCAGTCTGCAAGGAGCCGCCAGAGCTGCCAGTCTGCAAGGAGCCGCCAGAGCTGCCAGTCTGCAAGGAGCCGCCAGAGCTGCCAGTCTGCAAGGAGCCGCCAGAGCTGCCAGTCTGCAAGGAGCCGCCAGAGCTGCCAGTCTGCAAGGAGCCGCCATTCTGCATGGAGCAGCCAGAGCCGCTAGTCTGTTTTCGGTTTTCCACGTTTTCTTGTTTTGGTCCGCCTCTCTTTCCCAGGAAGAATCCCGTAACATATAACTGCTGGAGCGCGTGCTACAGGTGGGTGCTGCTATCGTGACCAGCAAGCTGAGATAAGGGGGACTTTACCTAGCAGGGTCTTGTAGATGACCTGGAGCCAGTGGGTTTGGCAATGAGTATGAAGTGAGGGCCAGCCAACGAGAGCGTACAGGTCGCAGTGGTGGGTAGTATATGGGGCTTTGGTGACAAAACGGAGGGCACTGTGATACACTGCATCCAATTTATTGAGTAGGGTATTGGAGGCTTTTTGTAAATGACATCGCCGATGTCGGGGATTGGTAGGATGGTCAGTTTTCCAAGGGTATGTTTGGCAGCATGAGTGAAGGATGCTTTGTTGTGAAATAGGAAGCCAATTCTACATTTAACTTTGGATTGGAGATGTTTGATGTGAGTCTGGAAGGAGAGTTTACAGTCTAACCAGACACCTAGGTATTTGTAGTTGTCCACATATTCTAAGTCAGAGCGGTCCAGAGTAGTGATGCTGGACGGGTGGGCAGGTGCAGGCAGTGATCGGTTGAAGAGCATGCATTTAGTTTTACTTGTATTTAAGAGCAATTGGAGGCCACGGAAGGAGAGTTATGGCATTGAAGCTTGTCTGGAGGGTTGTTAACACAGTGTCCAAAGAAGGGCCAGAAGTATACAGAATTGTGTCGTCTGCGTAGAGGTGGATGAGAGACTCACCAGCAGCAAGAGCGACATCATTGATGTATACAGAGAAGAGAGTCGGTCCATGAATTGAACCCTGTGGCACCTCCATAGAGACTGCCAGTGGCCCGGACAACAGGCCCTCCGATTTGACACACTGAACACTATCAGAGAAGTAGTTGGTGAACCAGGCGAGGCAATCATTTGAGAAACCAAGGCTATTGGGTCTGCCGATGAGGATGTGGTGATTGACAGAGTTGAAAGCCTTGGCCAGGTCAATGAATACGGCTGCACAGTAATGTTTCTTATCGATGGCGGTTAAGATATCGTTTAGGACCTTGATCGTGGCAGAGGTGTACCCATGACCAGCTCTGAAACTAGATTGCATAGCGGAGAAGGTATGGTGGGATTCAAAATGGTCGGTAATCTGTTTGTTGACTTGGCTTTCGAAGACCTTAGAAAGGCAGGATAGGTTAGATATAGGTCTGTAGCAGTTCGGGTCAAGAGTGTCCCCCCCTTTGAAGAGGGGGATGACCGCAGCTGGTTTCCAATCTTTGGGAATCTCAGACGACACGAAAGAGAGGTTGAACAGGTTGAATAGGGTTTGCAACAATTTCGGCAGATCATTTTAGAAAGAAAGGGTCCAGATTGTCTAGCCCGGCTGATTTGTAGGGGTCCAGATTTCGCAGCTCTTTCAGAACATCATCTGACTGGATTTGGGAGAAGGAGAAATGGGGAAGGCTTAGGCGAGTTACTGTGGTGGGTGCAGTGCTGTTGACCGGGGTAGGGGTAGCCAGGTGGAAAGCATGGCCAGCCTATAGTGTGGTCCTTCAGAGATGTTATTAAATGTGGAGTTTGAGGATGTAAACAAAGAAGGATTATTATGTCACTGTTGCAATTACCAACACTACCTGTGGGAGATGGATCCCTGCCACTACGATGCCATTACAAGTTCTCTCCAAAGTCTGCCACACTCGGTCGTAGAAGCCATGGGGCGTCCTGTTGAGGGAACCATCGATCTGACGCCTATTGATCCAGGACCTGGTATGGGTAACGAATAGGGAAATTAATCAAATTGAATTTAAAAAATGTGTGTGTTTGTGAGTGTTTACCTGCCGTGCTGTTGTGGCTGAAGGACGTCCAGCAGCAGCTGTTTAACATCGCTGGGGGACATCTGGTAAATGTCCTGGGGTGGCATGTCTCCTGCTCGGATCTCCAACTCATGCTTCATGGCCTGGACGATCCACCTGCACCAATACCAGCGGAATACGAAGCAAAAACAATGCATCTCATAACCACAGATGGCTATCCTCAAACAGACAACTTGAGAGACAAACAGAATAACAACCACCCAGCTGTAGGATCCGAATGGCCATGGCTACAGCCTGCCTAGCTCTATTCCTCCCGGGCTCTACTCGTACCCGACGCGGATCTTGAGCATGCCGCTGAACAGCTCGGGGGTGTTGGAGATGATCCAGCCGATGTGGATGACCAGCTCCTGCTGCAGCACGGCCTCCCTCTCCCCGGAGCACTTGCTGTAGAGGATGCCCTTGATGACCCCAGGTGAGAGGGGATTGGAGATCACCTCCTCCTCATGCCCAAACAGTCCCAGCGTTACCTGGCAACAGAGCACAGCCCAGCCAGCGTCAGAGAAATGTCTGCAGTGCCGTTATTGTTGGGTGGGGATTCTTTTACTAAGAGGACAGAGTGATGAACCAGGAAGATAGACGTGTTTACATCATGGATAACAAGGAACAAATAGTCAAAAAGGTTCAAAAGAAAAACTTTGATCATATTTGATTTTCTATTATGGGTGACATCACTCTACCTATAAGCTTTTTGACTGACCAGATAGGATGCAATATTATATAGAAATGCTGATGTCTCCGTGTCCCCTTCGCATAAACTATCTATCCATCTTGCCACTGTAAAACTGCACCCCCACAGAGTAGAACATGAAAGGGACAAAAGATAATAACCAAGATTATCTTGTGATATTTCCTATTTTCAAAGCATAAAGGCCACATGAAAATTACACCCGGGTAATCATTATTCTTCCCAAACAAGATATCCTTTAATATCCTTCTGAAAAATAGCGCCTTCAAACTAATGGTCGCAGACTGATGTTCTCAAGTTAGCAAATCACAGTTATTAAATCTGCACCTCATTTCTATCACTACTAGGTGTAATCTAAACATGTCCTACCTTAACACATTCAAACAACAGCAGATATTCTCTAAACTCGAGTCCTCATATGCAAAAATCAAGGAAGATTCTACGTAGATCATGTAAGCAGACACCTGACTCTATTTAAAAAAAATCAGCTTTCTCATCTTGTCCAGAATCATTTCCCTTCTACGATGCAATCTATATGCAGATTCACACCTTGAGGTACTTCAAAGCAAAGAACCGCCCAAAACTCTTGGGTGGGAAAATGAGGCCAGAAATGGGGACTGTTTGGAAGCAACTTATCTCTGTGTAATATTTAAGAGGAAAAAGGTATAATGATAAAACATTGGCCAAGGCAGTTCACTTCATATAGATCCAAGGGAAATGGGAACTTACAGTATATTAGGTCATAGGTCAGGTCACGGCATACATAGAGCCTGTTAAACCCTGTTACTTTTACGTAACAAAATAGCAGCCTTGCTACAGGGCTAAAGCACAGTGAGGTAGCTGGGAAATATGAAGCGTGCAACTGCAACAACACTAAGCATTTCCTATAGGACAATAGCATGCGGGAGCTCAGTCAACTGAACGTTCGTAATACTTTCAAAATTGACATAATTTCATCCAATTCATTGATAAATCAGTGAACATAAAGATTGTGTTCGAAATAGGTATCTGACTTGAGAAAAAAAAAAAAAAAAAAAAACATGGTTCAACTGAAAAATTGGCCCCCCATTTTCAAATGTCCACTTACCTGCTTCCCATGCACTAAAACACTAGTAATACTTGGGGCAATGCTATCCACTAGCTTAGTTATCACACTGGCTGCGATTCGTACAACTCCCCTGGTGAACAAAACACAAGGAGATCCTTAATAGGCTCAACACTATATGTGTCAATACGTTAACTCGACAGTAGGAACAGTTGATGATGGCTGACTGCCATAACAATGCAGTCTGCTGTGTTCTCTATCATAAGAACCATACATACAGTATAACCATGACATTAACGCTGATGGGCTGTATAACGTGAGTTGAGGCACATGACTGAAGGTGCAATTAACATAATGAAGTTCTAAAACAAAGCTGTAAAATCATGTGCGTGGCACGTCCCACTCATGTCCCCATAGAATGGAAAGCTATTAGCATGGTGGGCGCTTCCCTCTGGGACACCTAGCCTAGCAGAACAGGCAGTGGTTCCAAAGGAAGATTCCACTGCATGAATCCAGCTCTGGCTCCTGCAATTGTTTCCCGCCTATTCAATTTCACTATTAGATTAAAAAACATATTATATTTTATTTTCCGGAGGGGGGGGGGGCAGACATATTTGAATGTTCACTAATTTACGATTGCATCATTCGCTAGAGTGACTGTGCAATGTCTCTCCTCCTGCTTGCTGGGTTCCTGTGAGGAAAAAGCAACAGGCATTGGTTGTGGTTATGGTACATACGCTCCCCTCCATATTTATTTGGACGGTAAGCAAACACTAAAATGTGTCTCTATACTCCAGCATTTTGGATTTGAGGGTATTTTCATAGAAATCAGTTTTTACCGTTTAGAAATGAAAGCACTTTATGTATCTAGTCCCCCCATTTGGACACATTCACTTATAGTGTATTAAAATAGTCAAAAGTGTAGTATTTGGTCACTATTTTCCGAACATGCAATGATTACATCAAACTTGTGACTCTACAAACTTGTTGGAAGCATTTGCAGTTCTTTGGAGTTGTGCCCAATAGAAATAAATGGTAAATAATGTAGTGTGTCATTTTGGAGTCACTTTTATTGTAAATAAGAATATAAATGTTTCTGAACACCTCTACATTAATATGGACGCTATCATGATTACGGATAATCCTGAATGAATCGTGAATAATGACAAGGTATGATCTTTGTGCATCTGTAACTTTTTCACTTGCGTGCTAGGAACATGGGACCATATACTTCACTTTTAATACACTACTTTTATACACTACAAGGGAATTTGTCCAAATACTTATGACACCTACACAAATGGGGGGACTAGATACACTATATATACACACACAAAAGTATGTGGACACCCCTTCAAATGAGTGGATTTGGCTATTTCAGCCACACCCATTGCTGAGAGGTGTATAAAAATCAAGCACACAGCCATGCAAATTCTAAACATCAGTGCCCAACCTCACGAATGCTCTTGTGGCTGAATGGAAGCCTCCACAGCAATGTTCCAACATCTAGAGGAAAGCCTTCCCAGAAGAGTGGAGGCTGTTGTAGCAGCCAAGGAGGGACGAGCTACATATTAATGCCCTTGATTTTGGAATGAGATGTTCGACAAAGCAGGTGTACTTTTGGTCATGTCGTGTACATAGTGCTTTCATTTCTAAACGGTAACAGATACGTAAGAAAAATAAAAGGTGACATTCTGTGCTGTTGTCTCATATGACACATTGATCTCACATCCACAATTCTGGAGCACAGAGACAAATGAAATGTTCTAGCTTCACTGTCCAAATAAATACGGAGGGGAGTGTACATGGCAGCAGACAGGGTTGCTTAGCCGTACATGTCAACTTCAAAAAACTACCTCAATAGAAATCCAAATAAAATGGAGAACAGTGTTTTAAACTTCAGGTGGATTGTAGGTTGTAGTAAAACCCAGATTTTCTAAAACAAAGTGTATTTTCATCGTATCGACAACATTCACCTCCCATTTACCACATCCAGCCATCTATTCTTTCACTTATTGTAAATTGTGCTCGTATCTTTTTTAGCACAGATATAGTCTACGGCTTATACTTCTACATATTTTGTCCAGGAAATGTCAGGCTAAATGCTCATGGTGTGTGATGTTAAACCATTGATGTTGTGTAATACAAAAGGAACTTATTTCAAGTTCCACTTATTAACCCACGTTAAATAAATGAGAAAGGAAATTGGACCAAGTATTGACGTGGTTCCAGGGCAAGGTGGAGCCTGGCCTATAGGCTGTTCCACTCTCTGACTCTCAGGTCCCTCTGCAATTATGTTCAATCTTAGCGCTGAGCAATATGAAAACTCACGACCAGCTCCCTTGACACAGCCAAACCACCACAACAACAACAACAACAACGGCAAGAACAAAAAGGCCAACGGAGCATGTGAACGTGAAATTGACCGTCCATAGAGAGCAAATGGACAGTGCTGCAGAGGGAAGTAAGTGCATGAGTGAAGCATAGCACTCACAGTTAATGGTACACGCTGTGCACAGTGACTGACTGGCTAGCTGAGCTAATACAGTACACATGCTACACAGACTCCACACATCAACTCTACTCCATTACCTGCTTGCCATGGACCACCAGTGTGGTGATATGAGGGGCAATAGAACTGGCAAACTTCATGATAACGGCCGCAGCGTAACGCACCGCCAGCCTACACCCATAGAAATATGTATCATTGTTTACAACAGTTTGGAATTCAGTAGAGAACAAGATAAAATGTTACTTCAATCTTGAAACGATTAGTAAAATGATCTGAAAGGCAAAAAAGTTGAAGACTCTTCATGGAGGTACGGTACAAAATGGATGGATATTACCTGCCCCATGAAATAAAATAAAACTATTCTTTCAGGTTAAATGAAAAGGGAATGATAGGGAAAGAAGAACATCTGACCAAAGCTTCCTGGTCCCAGCTCTTCTGTAGAGTCTCTCCATGTCTTCCATTAGGGTCTCTGGAAACAGTTAAAAGGTGTAAGTGAACTGAGCAATGCAAATCATTGTGTATATATATATATATATTCTAGAAGAATGTAAACTGTGGATGATTGGGTCTGAAAACAGCGTTTGCCAAGCCACTGCTATTCATGACACTAGCTGCGTAGGCTATGCCTTGGTTGAATTGACCCCATTTGTTCTTTGTATTATTTCTAACACAGAGGAGACACGGATCCAAACTAAATCAGTTAGTCATGGGGGTGCTAAATGGATTAGGCTATGGACATTTCATTTACAGTGATGCACTGATTCCCACCCTGGGGCTAGTTGGCCTGGTAGTCTGGCTCTGATGAATAGTGTTAAAGTATCTGTTCAGTGTTACCAATTTTATTTTTGAAAATAAAATAGTACCTCCAATAAATTACAATATGAATTAAATAGATGTCCTTCCAAAACATTATAATTAGGATGTTAAAAAGCAGATTTGCTCTGTGCCTCTGCTTGGCCTGTTAGGAAACAAGAGTGATCTCAGTCAGCAAATCTCAACCCAATTAAACACTTTTGGGAGATTCTGGAGCAGCGCCTGAGACAGCATTTTCCACCACCACCAACAAAATACCAAATGGAAGAGTGGTGTCGCATCCCTTCAATAGAGTTCCAGACACTTGTAGAATCTATGCCAAGGTGCATTGAAGCTTTTCTGACTTGTGGTGGCCCAACACCCTATTAAGACATGTTGGTGTTTCCTTTATGTTGGCAGTTACCTGTATATTAGTCAACAACAGCTAACTGGGTTTCCTCTTGACATAAAACGTTTAGCTACAAACCACAGGATTTAAAATAGAAGGGAATGGAGAGGTGGCTGTTGTGTGAAGGATCTGCTTTGACTTGCTTTCTTGTTGGCTAGCCAGTTAGCCGCGATAGCAAACCTTAGCACGCTAGTTAGATAACTGCTTCTAAACAGCCAGCAGGCCAACTCTTACAAACCACGTAATTTGTAATTTGAAATAGAAGTGACTGGCGAGATAGTTGTTTGATAACAGCAACTGTGGATTGTTGGCTAGCTAGCTTGCTTGTGTGCGTGCAGTGTGTGCACTCCTGTGCCTCGAGAAGGATCATTCGCTCCACCAGAGAAAAATATATAAAATCAAAAAAGCTGCTCGACCAATCACATACGGGCCTGTCTCTGCCAAAGAGGATGACGTCATTATCCAGGCAAATTTCACGCATTTTTTTTAACAGTTTGTTTCAAAATTAAGTTAAGATTCGGTTTTACTGAGAGGTTTTCTCTCATTTATGGTTTGGCTACAATAACAAGTAAAGGACAAGTCAACAACATTATTTGGGTATGAGATTATTAGTAAGAAGAGATTTTCACTGGACTGTTACTTTAACAGAGTAAAACCATTTTGCACGTGCGTTTTTGTTTCCGTGCCTACCATCCTTGGCAAAGAAGTCAGGACCCTCTTTCTTCATGAGAATACTGGCAAGCTGTGCTTGACTGGCCAGGCAGTCACAGTCCTGAGAAAGACAAAAACACAGAAAGAGGTCAAAGGTCATGCCAATGGCGGTGTAAAGACAGTTAAGAGTCAGATCTAGGGCCCTGACATTAAAACACCCATCCACTTTTGATTGTAGCTGTCCTAATATTGACACCGTACTCCTGTACTCACATAGAACTTCTGCATGATCTCGTTGGTGGATTTGTGTTTCCACTCCTCGATGTCGATCTCAGGCTGCTGCTCCAGGTTTGAGGCATTGGGCGTGCTCGTCTGCCTCTTCACCTTGGAGTGCTTGGGCATCTCCAGCTCCTGAAAGTTCTTAAACTCTGGGATTCTAGACCAGGGGAAGTTACAGGAGTATTTTCAGGTTTACAGGCAAGTTAAATCCTTTACACACTGATTCCTCTATAAAAAAAGTGTCACAAAACACAAAAGGCGGAAATGACAGGAACAAGCTCTTACTCTGCTTCGTTGACACGAAGGAAGTCCAACTGCTCCACAATAGCTCCTGATATCAGGGTCTGGAAGGACGATTTAATGGTGACATCAAGGAATCTCATTTACATGGGATATGGACAGTTCAGGTGGAGTCACATCGATATGAGGACAGCCAGTCACATGTACAAAGGGGAATTATGTTCCCAGAAGAATGAGATGATAAAAGGGAGCCCTGTGTCTGCTCCTAGAGCTAGGTGTGAGGGGAATATTGAGTGACGTTCATAAAAGACGTCACATCAAAACATCTAAAGAACTCTCTAGAGACACTGAAAGTCATTGTAACAGTAGGAAATAGAACTCGGTGAAGGCAATTCAAAGGCATTGGATTTGCAAACATACATATTCACTATTTCTAAATGCATTTCCAAAGGAAAGGAGAACTGAACATACATACAGTATACAACAGTATTGTGAGGGTAGATATCACAATGCCTCAAAGAAGTGTGAGTGGACTGAAACAAGTAAAAGTGTTGAGAACCTGAAGCCTGTCCACGTGAACTTTGACCCCACCGACACACCCCTTCTTGAACGATGCCAACATGTCCAGGACTGGGTTGAAACGGCTCCCCCTGAAGGATATTCTACTGTTATCATTTTCTCCATATTAACCTCATGAGTATATGCTATTCCACGGACTCCACTAGCACAACCTCTACTGTGGGATGGTAAGCGATTTTATTGCATTTAAAAAGGTGCTCTTTGGATAATGATCTATGCTGATCACAGCAGTATTGCACCCAAGCTAAAGTGATATAAATGACAACAACAAAACTATTATTGGCAAATACAGGTACACCTCCTGTGCTGGATTCCAATACACTCTAAAAGCAGTAACAATTACAGTACAGTAGAAAATACAAAAGTAGATCTTACTTGATGTTGTCCTCTCTGATGAGGACCAGGAAGAGTGGGCGACCTTTCATTTTCCAGCTATGCTTGATGAACTGCAGTGCATTCTACATACAAAGATATGGAACACATTAAACTTGCATTGACCAAACAGACATACAGTTAGGGACACAATGTGGTGAGTGTGCATTCCCCAGAACAAGGATTAAACCAGACGAATGTCTAAACAGAAGTGTTTATGATGAGAGTTCACCCCAGCTCACCTTGATGTCATCAATCAGCAGCATGACATCCTGGGATAAGTAGAAGTCATTGAGATCAAAGACGATTGGGTAGCACACCACAGTCTTCCCCAGGATCCGATAAATCTGTGGGGAGTGGAGCAGACACATTGCATTACCTGATCCTGCAGGCCAAGATGGATGGCTCGGAGGTACCGACATATACATTACTCTGGACAGGACATAAAACAACCCATCGATCTTGAAGAAGGAATACACTGAAGCTAGAACGCATAGATGTTACAGTCCTGCGAGCAAAGACACTTCCTAAAACTAACACACAACCTCTCCTCTACAAACAAACACACAAATATGCACAGGCACACTCGTTCTCCCTGTCTGTTTCTAAAGCACACGCACTACCACGCACACAAACAAAGAGATTATTAGAATGCCCTCTGGCAGGACGCCCTATTCCATCAGAACACATAAATGTTCCATTCAAAAATTGTCTTAGTAATAGGTTTGGAACTGTGATCGATTCATTTGGCAATAAAACATATTTAAAAAATGTATTTAAATGTCCTTCACTGGGGACAACTAGAAGGAATACCAACAACAGTTGAATGACAGCAGCTCACAATATCAAAGTGGATTACGAAATTGAATGACACATATTTCCATCATGGATTGCATGGCAGCAGTACATTGTACAATGTTAAGAGTCAGGCAAAAATATGTATAACATCTATGTACATTATATCTGTACATGTAAATGAATATTATTCCGTTTCTGAGCTGTGGTTGCACACTGAAAAGTGCTGGTTTATGTTCATCAGTGAGGAGGTGGTGGTGTGCCCAGGACCTCAGAGTATGTGGTAGCAATGAATGGTGAACACTCACCTTGCAAGTCCCCATGCAGCCCACTGGCCTTTCCGGACGCCCACTCAGACCCAGCTTCTTATTGACGGCCAGGAAGCGGTACGCCTGGGGGAGAAAGAGAGAGATGCATACCTATTTCAGTTTCGTTTATTTTTTATTTATTTTAAAGCCTAGTTTTTGAAATTACACATCAAATCTTAGACCATGGCCTACTGACCAACACCATTTACATTACAACTGACAAACAGACCACAACATAGATTACCCTCCTTCTATTCCCTCCGGCAAGTCACAGATCCACAGAGAACTGCTGTCATGTAGCTAGCTGCCTTCCTTTCCTCTCTTACACATATCTAGCCTTCAGATCTGACAACACACTCAGCTCGATATGACAGAGATCATAATGGGAGTCATTTTAAAAATGCCAGGCAGGGAAAGTTGTCTATTTTTATTGCACCTCTAAAAAGATCAATCCTCCTCATATCCCCAAGGATTTCTTTTGTTGCGATCCATAATCTAAAATGACCTCCCTCTGAAGTTGAGACGCGCCAGTAGCTAACGGACCCTGCAGAGCCTGCCTATGACGGCTCTGTTGTGGAGCCTAACACCCCTATGGTTCTGTTTAGTGCCATGGTGCCGGTGGGTTTAATGGAGAGTTGTCAGAAGGCAGAGATAGAAAGGTCCCCTGCAGGTCCTTACTGTAAAGCAACACCAAGTAGCTCAGTTAGTTAGTAGGCTCCGTCAGTCAGGATCGGCCCTCACTGCTCCCTATTCTTTCACTTCTACCTGGTTAGGGCTTGGTGTAAATTTTCCTTGGCTAATGGTATTTTAAATATATTTGAATTCCACTTTCACTATGTAATGGTACAAGGTCACAGAGTGTCTATGCCCTGAAGACACTGAAACTGAGAGAAAGAGGTAACAACCTGTATGCCAGAGTGATGAGGAAAATTGTTGTCAATCCACAATGCGGATAACGGGAATTGATTTTACAGCACCTGATCCATGCATGTGAGGAGGCACATTGCAGTCCCTGTGACCTCTGTGTCATACTGTCCCTTTACGAGATGATGGGATGAAGTCAGCCCTGATCTTCCCACACCGGGCTATACATGTAAATTATTCCTCCTAATCAATCCAATCAGAGGCTCCTGGTCAATAACACTGGCTGTATACTTCAGTGGCGCTGCAGGAAACATAGCTAACAAGCTTCCATACACAGCAATCACCAGTCTTACCAAAGAGCAATGTGTACATCCTACCACTAGATGGAGCTCTGGCACTCCTCCTGCTTTTCCCATCTTCAAATGAGTTGGAAACCAATTATACATGGGTGGAAAGTACGAAAGATAATAGGAGAATCAAGCAATTAACAGAATATTATGATAATATTTAAAAAGCAGAGTTCAGAAAGACGGCAAATATTTATTCAGAATTAAGTCGCATAACAAATTCCCAGCGCCCCTGGCCATGTGGCCTGTTTGAGGAGAGACGTTGTGTGAACCTTTGTCTGCACCCACGGCTCCCTGTCCCTGCCTGAAGAATACCAATGAACACAGCACACGGCTCACATCAAAGTTCTCTCATTTAGACCACAATCAAAAGCAACCAAACTGCTAATGTGATTGCTGTTAATGCCATCAAGATGGCTACATTCTGAGCGTGTCATTAGGCTGGGTGATATGAGGCCTGTTGTAAGAGAATGACAGTTGTAACAGAAGGCTTTAGTGTCGCAGTGTCTCTGTTCATCAATCGGAAAACTGCTCTCCACTCTCCTAGACATCTGGGTCGTTCCATGAAAAGGGGGGCCTTTGATATTTAAAAGTAGAAATTGTGTACCAATTTTGAATTTTAAAATCCTATTATATTAAATGAAGTACACTTTAATATAGTCCACATGGAGAATTCAAATGTTATTTTCAATGGAATAAAGGCTCGCTAAAGTGCCAAAATTCAGCATATCAATGTCCCCTGTCACCTCTAGGAAGATTTTCCATCATACGTCAGTTTCATCATTAGAAAGCCCTAGTTATTTTGAGGCGTCACTACGGTCCCTGGTTCGAATCCAGGCTGTATCACATCAGGCGGCGCACAATTGGCCCAGCGTCGTCCGGGTTTGCCCATCATTGTAAATAAGAATTTGTTCTTAACTGACTTGCCTAGTTAAATAAAAAATATGAATATTATAATATATTTCATGTGATTAGGTATTCTTTTACTGTCCCTCATTTTAAGGTTTAAGAAGATATCGTCAACCCTGTTTATTTGGCACCTATTAGGCACTTACTATAGTACTTTTTCATTTAGCCTCATGAGATGGGGAAAATGTGTGTCCTTTTATGACAATGTTAAAATCTAAAGTTTTTTTGGACCATGTTCCACTTGGTACCAAGAATTGGTGGAACGACCGTTGGCTTTTATAGACATGATCGCTGGGAGATGGGTCAAACGACATGCAGATGGGTTTGGGAAGGCGTCACCAAGGCGAATGGAAGCTATTTTGGCAGCGCTGTTGCTGTGCCACCTGGGTTGAGATAAATAACATGCTGCTGGATGTAATTGCCGCTCTCCTGTCGTCAAGCAGCTGTTGGAAACACAATCGAACGGCAGAGAGAGAGAGATGAAGCGAGCGACGCAATGCAGAGCGGTGCCCCAGCCTTTAACAGATTCAAATGTGATTTAATATTTAGCATGCTGCTCGCCCTGGCTCGTGACACCCACCCAATCCATTGCTGCATAACTACATGCCCAACAACAGGGAGGAAGAGCAGAGGCTGACCTTTCTAAGTTGTATTAATATATTAGGAAAGGCAGTGGTCGTTTCTATATGCATTACACCAATACAGTAATACTTTTAGTCTTGATGCACTGGATACTATAGACATCCCACAAGAAGAATACGCTGGTTGCCAAAATGACATATTGGACAGGTCAACTGGTCAATCCCATTGGCCAATCTCCAGCCTCACTCTGACTGATTGAGCAACCAAGAGGGATAGCTTAATAGATCGTGGCTGCAAAGATTGAAAGTCAGATGAATTGACTAAGCCCATATGTTCGGCTGACATATTGATAGATGGCCTTGGACATCTAGGAAAATTGACTGATTCGTGTATTGCTTTCTAAAATCATGTACGTTTCCTAAAACTTTCAGAAAAATGTACGTGAACGTCACACAATCTTCTCTCCTTGCAGTGAGCATTTTATGGCCTCAGTCAGGTTGCGGTGTTACCCATAGTGATGAACATCACTCCTATTTCATTCTGTGGTATAACTCACATTAACCAGCTCCTTCTGGGCCCAGATCTGAATGGGCTCCACCTGTTGGGGTGTCTGAGTCTGGATGCCATAGGTGTTCAGGAACACCTGCAGTCTGCAACACAACACAACACACTGTTAGGCTACACAGCTGGGACTGTTTAGGAAGCCCAACAGTCTGGGTGGCCAAAATAATATTAGCTATGAAAAAGAGCGCCAACTACTGGTGGCGGACTCCGATAGAGGTGCCGGTTAGAGGACGTAAATGACCAGTAGGAGACATGTACAGAACGCACATTTATTACCAAACAGACACACAGAAAACAATGAGGATTGACTACTGAAAGTGTTGTCGTGAATCGTGTAGTGATTTTGACAACACACTAAAACACCAGTGAGGGAGAACAGAAGAAGGATTGTCTATGTGGAAAGGTTCAAAGGTGAGTTGATGTGGAGGACGGGAGTTTAGAGGTTGACTCAACCTGCCCTCCTCCTGGAAAAAACTGAAGTGTTGAGAGGCAGAGAGGGAGTCGGCTGCTCCCAGGCTAGGCTATTGATTGGCTGACCAGGTCAGCTGAATCTGTTCCCTGACAACCTGGTCCCTAAACACATTGGTGTGAATTGGGCCTCTGCCACTGGACAATAGGGTCAGGTTGAGGATGGTCAACTCTACTGCAGCTGAAAGGTCACACAGAGTTTGTCTCCACGCCAGAGAGACAGTTCAATAAGGGTTTAATTATTAAAGCTATAGGGTTTTGTACAAGCTACATCTTGAAAAACTCTCTGAAACAAACGCAGCAATAGGTAACGGCTAGGAGGAAGTGAGCAGGCTGAAGTACGAGTGCTAGGTTAAGACCTGCAGTCTGAATGGAACAGCAGGACAGGTCAACAGGCTTCAGCTGGCCAGCCGACCACTTTAACCTCCCTCTCTCTGACTCCACAGCTAAATGAGGGTGCTAACAGGTGAAGACCGTGCAATGGCCAAGCGCTTAATGTGCACAGTGCAACAACAACAACAAAACACAGAAGAGTGAAGGAGAGAGGGAGAAAAACAGCCAGCTTTACGAACTACCACAAACTCTCTCTCACACACAACTCTCTCATCTCAGAGACACATAGCTACCTCACACAGTGTCCTATTAATCTTTCCCATCACCTACCTCTGGCTCTCAGCAATCAGGGCTACATGAACCACCGTGTCATTATCAATGGGACCCTGGAAGAGAGAGAGAGAGAGAGAGAGAGAGAGAGAGAGAGAGAGAGAGAGAGAGAGAGAGAGAGAGAGAGAGAGAGAGAGAGAGAGAGAGAGAGAGAGAGAGAGAGAGAGAGAGAGAGAGAGAGAGAGAGAGAAGTGAACGCTCACCTTACAGGGGAAAATACGATTTCAGTTTATAGTATATAACAAAATCACAATAATATACTGAATTGTTATCTTGTATAATACATAGCAGTGAAAATTGCTCCACTTGTGAAGGAAAGCTTTGAATAGGAGATAAAGGGGTTTGAGGGAACAAAAGAGTGATGAGGGAAGAGAGGAGAACCATACCTCACCGTACCCTGTCATTACAGAAGTTTGAACAGTGGTAATCTTTATAGTGGTTGTAAACTACTGATTTCGTAGGAGTCGGATTGGCCATAGTAAATCAGAAGAGTCAGTGACTACAGACACTGTATTCCAGATAGTAGCTCATATCCCACTTAAGGTCTTATTTCGGAATAAACTGTTTACATGCACCTTTGATATCCTGCTAACGAGTATATCTAAATAAAAAAAAACAGGTTAAATGGAATATTAACTGAAATATGGACACTGACTGTATGTAGGCCTATAACCTCTCACACGTAGAGTAATATAATATGAACTCTTGCAGAATTATGCATTTCTTGCTGTAAAATTATACAACAAATGTTCATTTTGTCTCGGCTACAGGAGTGGAGAAATCGGATTTCTTTCTTTCAGCATCTCGAGTAAACGTGACGGCGCGTGTAATGTGTTATCTTTGACGCTGTTATGCAAGCAGACTATTTCAACCACATAACATATGCGCCCAAGACGAACTTGAAGTCTTATCAGAAACGTGTTTAATCGTTTTCTCAGCTTTTAATTTCCATAATTAAAAGGTCCCTTAATAACAGGATATTGGTGTGCATGCAAACGTTGTCACAGATGCAGAGAAGCAGTGCCTTTGCTTCAGAATTTAGTTACACGAATAAAGCTCCTGACTCTGAACAAGGTGAAAGGTATGATACAACAGCCTGTCATACACCTGCGAATCTTTCAAGGAGTCATCTTTGAGGATCGAATGACGTTGATCTAATGATCATGCTTCCTTTCTCTTCTATTTGCAGCAATTGCATTTCTGCCTCCCTCCTCTGAGTCCCGGGAGATGTATTCAGAGGTAAGTGATTTGTAAACAGAGTGAATCATATCACTGGAGTTAAATGACTAAAATCCCTGGGCCATTTGAAAACAACATATTGTGATTCGCAGGAGGGCTGTTCATCAGAGGCAATGCTCCGTTAGATGGCCCCGCAGGAAGCCTGAGAAGAGAAAGCTGGAAGCCATTTTGTTTGGGCGGAAAGAGCAGGTTTTTCTCAACACCCTCATTATCATTAATCAGAGGAATCCGGGACGGGGGAGAGAGAGGTTCACAGAAATCTCTTCTGATTAATTGTGAGCAGCGGCTTCCAAAACACTGCAATGGAAATCTCTCATTAGCATTCTGCTCCAAAACACAAAAGGAATCATTTGAGGAGAGAAAGAAATAAAGAAAATAAGAAATGAAGATGCAAAAACATTAATGCAGGAAATATCTTCTCTCTCTCCAGCTCACCACTATACCTACCTGGTGGGTAATTAGGTTTAAAGCAAAGCTTCGATTGGACAGCAGAATATACTGGAACATCTTAATAGGTGTTGCAGCGATCTTGTTATGTCTCAGGAAAAAAAACCTGGATAAGACTGGTCAAGCTTCAATTAGCGCCTCATGTTCGTGCCTGCTGGCACCTGGCTCTGGGCCCTCTGCTCTGGCCCCTGAGGTAACCGGGGCCAGAGCAGATGGAGGGACAACACACTGACGACACTACAGCCAGGAGACACTAACAGTCTCTCATAAGGCCACCTCAATGCTCAGTAAATGTGTGAACGGATACATACTGTATACACTGCCCTACCAAGCAAAACGGCAGTAACTGCTCCTTTGGTCAAAAATGAGTTAGTAATTTTTGCTACATTAAATACATGCTTAATCATGTGGACAAGTATCCTGCCTCTACCGTATTGTGTTTTGGAGAAAATGGGAGTCATATTAGCAGTAAGAGCACAAGGTTACTGTGAAACAAAGGTAAATAAAAGCTACTTTTCTCAGTTCCACGCTATGAGCAGTTACTGGCTTTTTGCTTGGTCGGGCAATATAAACACAAACAAAATAATTAACATTTTGACCGGGGTTGGAGGAAGACTTATTGTTTTCAGAGGAAGAGAGATGGAGAGTGTCTTAGTTCTTTATTTGTTTTTTTCCTTTTAGGTGTAATGATAGTCTTATTTAATAGTGCAGTACATACAGTACCTGAAGCTCTTCTGTCTGAAGGAGAGCTGAAATGTCAATATTTTACATTCTCCGTGTGCTACTACTAAAAGTAATAACATGAATACATTGAGAACAGAAACGGCTGTCAGAAAGAAAATCTCACTATTTGGAATAAATGCTCTTCTACAACTTGTCCAGCTACTCCACTCTCATTTCAAGCTGTTGAAAAGAATGAGTACAATAAATTGCCCCTGAAAAAGAAAAAAAAAACTCAAATTTAGGTGAGCAATTTGCGTCAACAGTAGCTTCTCAGCATGAGAAACGTGCGTCTCAACTAGTAAAAGCCCAATTGCAAAACAAGCTTAGTCAGGAGTGCCACTCTCAGACTGCAAATATAAATGAGTTTAATCTCTGCTTCATTTGAGATTTTCCCAAATTAAAAGAGTTGAAATGTTACACTTTTCCCTCCATTGTTGCATGGAGGGAAAAGGCCCCTTCAGGCTTCTTCTCACACTGCACCGCGTCTACCCAAACACTGGGTACCAATACGTGTCCTTTGCATACAGAGTGCATTTCACACAGTGGAACTCTCCAAGCATCCGGAAAGCATAATGTAGGTAACTGAAATATACACATAGGCCTATCTCCCCAAAGCAATTGAACTGTGAATGTACTCCAAATACATGGTCAATAGCCTGAAAAAAACACTACTTCAAAAGAATAGTCACTATGTAAATTTTGACTGAGACGGAATCATTTCACAGGAGAAAATTACAGTGTTGGTCCTTTTCTGACACAGCTTGTGAAGACAACAATCCCTCCTACCCCATCTCTCCCCCTCCCATCCCTCCTCTCCCATCCTATCCCTCCTCTCCCACTCCTCCTACTCCCACCCCCATCTCCCACTCCCATCCATCCCTCCTCTCCCACTCCCATCCATCCCTCCTCTCCCACTCCCATCCATCCCTCCTCTCCCACTCCCATCCATCCCTCCTCTCCCACTCCCATCCATCCCTCCTCTCAATATGTCTTCAGTGATTCAGTGTTAGGCCCTGCTGAGCCCTTCTGTCCACTGACCTAAGCTAACCAGCTCAAGGTTACACAGCTCCACCGGGACTGGCCATGATCCTTCACAATATGTCTAGCGCACATTTTGTATATGCCAGTCCACTCTAGGAACACCTTCCTAATTTTTTTGCCCTCAGAACAGAAATCCATAGATTAGGGCTTAATGAATTTATTTCAATTGATTGATTTCTTTATATGAACTGCAACTCAGTCAAATCTTTGAAAGTGTTACATGTTGTGTTAATATTTTGTTCAGGATACATAGACAATCCTATACATACACATGAATGTACCCATGAGTGTGCACACAACAAACGGAGACCAAATAAAATGCACTCTGTTGTTGCTCAGCAGTTTTACATGCAAGCTTAGATCAAAGGGACAATGACTTGAATTTACATATACTAAACTCGCATCACTGTACGTGTGTTACTAGTGTGTTGTTTAAAATAAGCTTGACAAGGCACTAGACAACGCTTTCTCATAAGCTATCGGCAGTGACGTGCTACACATTGTAAGTGCGCAGGCAGCCAAGCAGGAGCCACGTTTTTGATTGTACTTTCTCAAGGTTGGCATTTAAACGCGCACTTTATGTCCTCTCATTTTACATTTCCAGGTAGCATGAAAAAGGCAGACTTATTGAATGTAATAGTGGAGGCACAGACACAATCACTTCACAGAAACTGAAAACGGTGGGGATTGGATTCTTCGCTATGTAATTACGGAGGGATGCTTGCTGAGAATTTGATACGCATCGCTCTTTCTCCCCCTCACTGGGCACACCGCAGATATATTAGGTTTACTCGGCAATCCTTATGACCAAAAAATAATAAAAAATCTATTTATATTAAGCTGAGCCCTATGAAAGCCTCCTTGAGCCTTGGGCTTGTCAAACCTGTTGTATTTGATGTAATTCCCATTGAGATTCTACTGGGGAGACTGGGAGAGACCGTCTTTGATAAATCAGGCCTACCTATGAAAGGCTCTGTATGGGTGCTGCGGCATCGTCACCCAGAGAGCGGACACACCAGCCCAGACAATAAAGCCCTCTAAGCTGACAGGTTCAGCCCATATTCAAGTACCGTTTTGCCATTATGGATTAACGTCTTATTAAAATGGGGATGGAAGACGGGACTGCATGACATAGAGGAATGGGAGGGCGTTGAGTGTAAGTGTGGAGACTGACAGTCACCTACGTGACAGTAATTGCTCATATAATGTCAAAGCCCTTTTCCAGCTCGCCACCCACAAGCGGTTTTTTAGTTTATTAAGCACCGAGCCTGGTGTGCAATAACATTGGCATGGCAACTGCAGCAGGACGGGCGAGTTAGGAGACCCATATGGCTGTGCCATCTAAATGGTCTCTACTCTGGCTCTAACCCCAGCACAGTGATCCCCATGACAGACAATTGATATGCCCAGACAGGGATGATGACACACAACTGTTGTTTTTACCCAAATAGAGACCTTTCTCATATAGGGCACTGGGAGAGAGGGAGAGCACACGATTGTACTCTACATCACTGCTGTGAGCTTGGCCACATTCCGCGAGACTCACAGAAAGAATCACATTCAGCAGCATGGAGCTCTATGATGAAAGACCAAACTGTGTTTGCCTGTCGAGGTGGTGGTCAGCTTTGTAGATGCTTGCCTTTGGAAAGACAAATAAAGCCAAATTGGAAGTTCTCCTGCTCACAGGTCACTTCCCCTTAGGTATGAGAGGCTGGGAGAGTTACTATAGTCATTGTGGCCAATAAACCAAACAGTGAGCTTGGAAAAACCAGTGGGCCAAATGTATAAAAAACTCATTAATGTGGATTTGACTTGGGACCGGGGCCTTGTAAAGTTTCTAAAGCAGACGCTGTGATCCACTTTTGCTGTCCCATTATGTGAGAGATGGCCTACTCCCTGCCGGTTCAGGTCACTGGCAATCTCTCCTGGGCTCAGCCCTGGGGGGCCCAGCCCTGCTCTACAGTGCTGTCAGCGTGCCATTTGGCAGCCCTGTCCTGCTAATGAATATTATTTATCTTTGGATGCAAGGGAAAAAATAACATCCATCTGTTCACAACCATTCAGGGTGTCACATCAAAACAGGGAAGTCTGGATTATGCATCTAAAAAATGGTGTCCCTCTAATGTTTGTTTTACTGTGTTAAAACATGCTAATTCTCCTATTTTATTTTGTTACATAATCAATCACAATATGATTTCCTTGGTTCTGCAATGGATCCGAAAAGCCTTTCCCTTCATATGGTGATACAAAACAAACCTGTAGTATGGAACCCAGGATGCAGAAAAGGTATGAGCAAGGGGGTTTAGAGTTTGACTTTCAAAAGCTTGGAAAGTTGGAAAAAGACATTTTGACTTACTGTCAGGACTGTAAAACTGAATTCCCTAACAACATTGTGCATTTAGTAGAGACACTAAAATCGACAACCTCAAAATGCCTTCCATGTTGCGCCTCTCTTTCTCTGAAGGGGCTTGTTTGTGCCTCATAGTGTGACGGCCAATTGAAGCCCTCTCACCTTTAGACCTCATCACAGATGCAGGGCTGAGTGACAGCCCCCAGGATGCACTGTGCTTTGGAAATTCCCATTAACCTTGTTCTGTGGCTCACAGAATCACTCGGTTAAAGAGAGAGCTGTGTTTCTGTTGTGGGGACTAGAGCTATAAGGAATTGGCTGCCAGAGAGCAACTGTACAGTACACTTATGCGATACTGTGACTAGGCGTGTGTTATGAGAGTATGTGTACGCATGTAGAAAGAGAGTGAAAGAAAATACTAGTATATATTTGTTCATTTCATTGGTGGTGGATGAGGCGAGTTCCCCCCCACAAAGTAAAGCCCTTAGAGGTTACATTAAAAAAATACAATTAATTATTATGTGTTTGAATCCATCTTTTGTGTATTTGTGTTCATGTGTGTCCTTTTTTTGACTAAGTATTACGGTAGTGAAAATGTTTGCATTTGTTTCATGTGTCCGATTAGCTAATCTGGTGTATAGTATTACGTGTTTGCTACGCGCGTGCTTTGATGGTTGGTGTGTGTGTGTGTGTGTGTGTGTGTGTGTGTGTGTGTGTGTGTGTGTGTGTGTGTGTGTGTGTGTGTGTGTGTGTGTGTGTGTGTGTGTGTGTGTGTGTGTGTGTGTGTGTGTGTGTGTGTGTGTGTGTGTGTGTGTGTGTGTGTGTGTGTGTGTGTGTATTTTAAGGCATATGGCTTAATGATATCTCCTCTCTGACTTTTGTTCCGTGTTTATTTGGAGAGTGTTTCCTGAAACTCCCTGGGGTGCGCTTGATCTGACTCAACCTCTGAGCCTAGCAAAACGCATCACTTCTCATGTGGAACAAACCACAGACAAGGAGCATTCACTTCACATTCTCTTAATGGATTCTAAATACTAAACTACCCCCGATCCACACACACATAGATCTGGGTCTCGTGCTTACTGGTCCTGACACTCTGGGAAGTGCATCAAATATATGCGCCACCAAAAATAGTGTACTATTTGTATCAGTTAATAACAATTTAAAGTACAGTATACAGGTTCTGGGAATATTAGGACGTTTCAAGTCAGAGCTGCTCAGCATACACAGTCGCACTATATTCTTCATAATATGTATAACACTAACATCACATAAATAACATGTAAACTATGTGAATCCCATTATCTTGTGAATTATCTAGAAGGTCACAGGGCATCACCTGGCTGTATTGTTACATGACACATTTAAATGCATAGCATCAAGCTTGCTGAACAGTCCAATCTAAATGTAACCCCACAGTCGCCATTCTAATGCAGTGTTAATGTGTGCTATTCTATTTACCGTTACACCACAGCGGCGTCTGGCTGCACTGCCCCCTTCCATTCAGACGTTCATTCAGAATATTTTTTAGCAGGTCTAGTCTAATGTATCATGGAATGGTCTTATGTAGTGTGCCTTTAAGTACATTGGAGACATGACGATGCGAAGAGTATCTCGGGCGAAATGGGAGCACAAAAATCAACAGTAGATTCCATGTGAAAGCTCAGCGCACCCACGCACGCAGGCGCCGCCCCCCACAGACCAAAGGGTTAGAGTGATGAAAAGGCAACGAGACAGCCGCTCCACGCGCTTGTGAACATTATGCAATCCCCCTCCCAGCGTGCTCTCCCAACGACGCAAACCTTAGCCCCGTTCCAGGGTGAAAGGCTTGAGAAGGTACCGGAGCTCCAACCTCTGCTCCAGGGTGAGCTGCTTAGCTGAGCATTTGCGTCATGAATAAAACAACAACCTGTTTTTCCACCGAGGTGAGATAGACTTTCGTGCAGGAGGAAAGGTAAACTCAAAATAAATTATGTAGACTCCTGATCTCTCTCCTTCCCCATTGATTTTTTTTACCTCTCGTTTGAGCCTTGTGGCATCCGCATATCAACACAGGTTTGGAATAATACATCAAAGTTTGTCCTAGCAAGTAAGAATACATGACATCTGAATCAATGATATATAGAATTATGCAGACTCATGTATACATGCAGAGGGTGTATAGTAGTCTGCAGTAGTGCCCGTATAGCAGGTTAACTATTTAAGCAAGGATCGTGAAGGTGTGGTATATGGCTAACATACCACGGCTGAGGGCTGTTTTTATGCACAACGCAACACCTGGATACAGCCGTGGTATATTGTCCATATAAAACAAACCCCTGAGGTGCTTTATTGCTATTATAAACTGCTCGCCAACATCATTAGAACAGTAAACACGTTATTTTGAGTCATACCCTTGGTATATTGTCTACACATGGCTGGAATGCTGTTTCAGCCAATCAGCATCCAGGACCCAAACTACACAGTTTATAAGGTTAATTATATCGGAGAGGAAGAGGCGAAGCGAGAGGCTTTACTCTGCCCAAAATCTGTCCACGTTTAGCAGATCATTAAGTGAGGAGATTTTGTATGGGGGGCAATGAGATAGAATTTGGGGTAGAATTTGGTCAAGATAAAAAATAAATTAGGCTTATTTGACCTAATAGAAGTTTTGTAATGTTACGAGTGTACACTGAGTGTACAAAACATTACGAACACCTTCCTAATATTAAGTTGTTGACACAAACCGGTGTGCATGGCATCTACTACCATACCCCGTTCAAAGGCACTTAAATATTTTGTCTTGCCCATTCACCGTCTGAATGGCACACATTCACAATCCATGTCTCAATTGTCTCAAGGTTTAAAAATCATTCATTACACTGATTGACGTTAACACTCCTCATAGAATATTTTTTTTAAGTATTAAAATAACGACATGCATCAACCAATACAAAGGGAGGAATAGGCAGGAACTTGACAGCCTGCCGTTCTACTTTGTGGACAGCGAATCCCATTGTTAGGGCGGAGACACAAGCATCTCGTCGTTGTATCTAGTATCTCTGATTACAGTGATGGCCAAACATGGCTGGTCACATGGGAATGGGAGTCGAAACCTGATTGGAGTATCTCATGCTGACGTTCCTCTGATCCTGGCGGGGTACGTAGCGTTTGATTGGGTCGATGTCTTGGGGGCTGATCAGCTCATCCACTGGAAAAGAGACATGGCAGAATGGAGGGGTGAACACAGAGAGCACACTAAAGGTTCCAACTGATATACTGGACATACACCCCATAAAATGACTTTTCCTTACAAAAAGTCCTTACTTTGTAATGAGAACCCATTAACCTGTGAGCAACTCCACAAACATACAGCAAATACATATGTTGAACTGAATATCTGAACTCTGTGACCTCTGCAGTCTGACGTGACAACAGTATAGTGAACACCCCAGCGAGCATGCTCTATAGCGAATACCTCACCAGCCAGAGGTCAGAGAAGAGAAGGTATTTGACAGTGAGGTGAGGTCAGTGAAGGGAAGACAGACAGAGAGACTGACCCAGCAGCCTGGCGATGTTGAAGAGGGCCTGGCCCCACAGGAACAGCATGCCATCTTGGCCTGTGTTGGCAGGGAAACGCTTCTGGCTCCCGTGCTTCTTCTGCTCCGCCTCCACAAAGTCGGCAGGTACGCGGTAGTACTTCGGGATGACAGCATGGCCTGACCCACGACACACAGGACGGGAGATAGATACACTTTACTGTGCTGGGTGATTACAAACATGTTGAATAGAGGGCACTAATGGAATTTCCAGGAGGTTGAGATACATCAAAAGGAGTGCAGTTTATGTGTCTGCTGCTCAGGAGAAAGGAGTGCAGTTTATGTGTCTGCTGCTCAGGAGAAAGGAGTGCAGCTTATGTGTCTGCTGCTCAGGAGAAGGGAGTGGTAGTTATCTATTCAAAGGTATCTCAACAGACACACGTGAAGAAATGTCACATTTCCAAGATGGAACGCACCGGGAGTACAATGCTTTCTCTGCATAACAAATGCAAAGACACCACAAAGCCAAAGGAGGTGACAACTCTGTCTGCAACCACTGAGATGTATTCCTAAAGCAGCATACATGCTTCAGAGGCTATTGGCTCCCGAGAATCTTTTAATGTGGTTTCTTTACTGGGGGGGATACAGCTTTGTGTGAAGGCTGATATGAAAGCCTGGCCCTTAAAATATGTGAACAGTTTTTGTGCACTCAGCATGTGGGAGATGAATATGGATGGATATTGTAATGTGTATAATATGAAAATAACAGTAATCTTTGCAAGCAAAATGTATGTGCATTTCTCAAAAGACTCCCACGGATGCCAGCTTGAATGTGTATGTGAAAGGGACAAATAAGTGTTTCCCCTATATTAATTTAGCAGCGGTGGCCCACCACTGCTGAATTGTTGCCAGCGACGCAACAAATCTGATGTAATTTTGTACAATAACATTTTTCCTGCCGAGATAGGCTTTGAAATGGATAGTCGCTGGCTCTAACAGCTAGCATGCCATTATGCTAACGCTAGTAGCAGTGCACCCCCCCCCAGTAACAATGCACCCCACCACGCTTGACACCACTGCTGAAAAGAATCCTAGGGGAAACACTGCTAGAGTAATTGAGTGTGTATGTGCATGTGCATGGCAGTATATGTGCACAGTAGTTCTATAAGAACACAGATCACTAAGGGAGGAGGAAAACTCACCCTCAAAAGATTGAAAAATTATAGGCGTTAACAGATCTTGGTATTCTTTGACTTGGGCGTTGTTCCCCCTGAAGACCCCTGGAAATCAAATACAGGTGAGTAGAGGAGACAGTAAAATGGCTAAAAAGTGGCAGATATTCAAGTTCTATGTAACAGAATACTCACAACCATTTGAAAACAATATTAACATCACAACTATTGTGGTGTTTACTGTGTACGACTCACCATCAATCATCATGAAGATGAAAAATATGGGAAACTCGCATTCAATTCCATCAAAAAGCTGAAATAGAAAAGTACATTAGATTTTCATAAAAGTGTCTTTGAAGAAATGAAAAAAAGACATAACACTGAGAAGGTCACTCGTTTTCTAACCCGAAAGAGAAATAAACATGGCATGCAAGTGCATTAATCTCAAAATATATTGCTTTGTGTCAGAGGTTGCATATTGAACACAATAAAAATGCTCAGCTTTTAGAACAAATGCAGCACGTAGCAAATGATGGGCCTGTCCCAAAACACACACTCAAAACACTTCTTAACAGGTGAAGACTGGCAAGTTCGTTTTCCAATTCTAACAGTTTAACAGAGGCAAAAACAATTACTTCTGAGATGCTATCAGAGTCCCAGCCAACCAGAAACTCCATTACATAGCTTTCGACTTCTTACCTCACCACCGATACCCATAAATCATCTGGGGTTGAAATTAAAAACAAGCCAAATGTAGAGATGTTTGTATAGCGAAACGGCAATGTATTCATTTCAATATTTCCAAGGAGAAACTTCAACAGTAACTGTGAGGACGTAATAAGTCTTAAGTACATGTTTGCTGTTGTTGGTATTCCTCGTTTGTCAGATCGTGTCCTTGGTTCAGTTTTCATGTAGCATTCACAAACCAAAGGCAACATAAATCATTTAAACTTAGTGGATCAATTACCCGAGGACACACTAAAAGAACAACTGAATGAAACAGACCCAAGGATATATCTGCATGACGTAACAACCCTTCTTCAAATTGACTAGCTCTCAGACAGTCACCTAAGGGCTCTTTTTGGGACCAAAGCAGCAACTCACTTTCGTGGTATGCTTGGCTTCCTCGCCTTCAGAGAGAGGCGGAGCATAACGACTCTTGAAATGTAATTAAGACTTTGTTATCGCCGTCTCCCATCTCTGCAGACAATCTCCATGGCAATAGGAGATAAGAGAGTGACTACAACGTAATGAAATAAAGGCTGTTAATTGGAGTGGCCACACATTTCCCAGGCTGCGGTTTGGCTGTTATAGCAGAGATAACAGGGACCGCTTCAGCCATCAGTCCATCAAATCAAAAGAAATCTAACATATGATTCCCCCCAGCCATCTCTATTCTCCATCTCTATTCTTGTATTTTGTTATCAGCTTTAACAAAGCTATGTTGCATACCGTACTGCGAGTTGTTTGTCATCGCTCAAGGGTTAGGCTCACACAGCTGGGTCATGCTAGTGTGTGTGTGAGTGAGTGCGTGCTTGCTTGCGTGTCTGTGCCAGTAGAGATAAGGTACAAAATGATGGAGATATTTAATAAAATGTTACAAGGATGGAGAGAGCAGTCACTGAGGCCTACATCTGCAGTAAACACCAGCTATCCCAGGAGCCTCAGCTATTCCACAGATTGTAAAACTCTATATTGTACAACCTGATGCACTCCTTCACTTGTAGCGGGTAACGTTACAGACTTTAGAAAATCTAACAAGGTGTGCGTTTTCAAATTGAATAAACCTGCAATCAATGCCCTTCCCACTTGAAACAGCATATTTCAACAATAAAATATGATGTACAACGTCCTTCGTGGTCCCATACATGTGACTTCTAGCTATTTGAGTGGGCAGCAAGAAGAGGTTATGCATGTGCAGAGAACCATTCCATCTACAATGTTATGTAATGGCCTACCACATTACCTACTGTAATGGATGAGGTTTCAAAATGATTAATCACAAAGCATTTTATAGTGTAATATCCAGCTCCCATTTCTCCGAAATGGTCTGACTGGGACCTGTTGATTGCACCTAGTCTAAATCCTATAATGAAACTTTAAAGTTTAGTGGCTCAGATTATTCCCATATTTCCTCCCTTTGTGTTTCCCCCTGTTGAATCCAAGCTCATTAATTCCGGGAGGTCAGTGCTGCAGCTAATGCAATGATTTGCTCAGTGTTAAGTAGCTGCCCTGCTCCAAATTCACACTCTGCAGGCACAGCAGCTAATCCTGAAGTTAATATGCCTTCAGTTGGGATTTATCAACGGCAGAGCAGCCACAGTTGCGTGGCTTCTGTCGTAGGAAAACAAAATCTGGATTAACCCTTTACACTCGTACCCATATATGGGTTGACAATGGCAGATTTGGGCACAGATTGGAATGCAGTGGCTGTACAGTAACATGCAATACATGACGACAGAGCTCAGTGTCTCCACTTCACAGCGCTGTATATCCACTTCACAGCGCTGTATATCAGTGTCTCCACTTCACAGCGCAGAATGACTGACAGTCGTTCTGAACGCGACAAGAAGTTGCCTCATCCCTCATGAAGATATCCCTCTAGTGGTGTGGGGGCTGTGCTTTGGCAAAGTGGGTGGGGTTTATCCTTCCTGTTTGGCCCTGTCCGGGGGTGTCCTCGGATGGGGCCACAGTGTCTGCTGACCCCTCCTGTCTCAGCCTCCAGTATTTATGCTGCAGTAGTTTATGTGTCGGGGGCTAGGGTCAGTTTGTTATATCTGGAGTACTTCTCCTGTCCTATTCGGTGTCCTGTGTGAATCTAAGTGTGCGTTCTCTAATTCTCTCCTTCTCTCTCTCGGAGGACCTGAGCCCTAGGACCATGCCCCAGGACTACCTGATATGATGACTCCTTGCTGTCCCCAGTCCACCTGGCCGTGCTGCTGCTCCAGTTTCAACTGTTCTGCCTTGTTATTATTGGGCCATGCTGGTCATTTATGAATATTTGAACATCTTGGCCATGTTCTGTTATAATCTCCACCCGGTACAGCCAGAAGAGGACTGGCCACCCCACATAGCCTGGTTCCTCTCTAGGTTTCTTCCTAGGTTTTGGCCTTTCTAGGGAGTTTTTCCTAGCCACCGTGCTTCTACATCTGCATTGCTTGCTGTTTGGGGTTTTAGGCTGGGTTTCTGTACAGCACTTTGAGATATCAGCTGATGTACGAAGGGCTATATAAATACATTTGATTTGATGCTAAATTTGGTAACTTGGCAAATAAAAAATGTCTGAGTGAAGGAAATGCTGTAAATTATGAGATGTTGAGAATAAGAAATACCGCTTTGATGTCATTCAAGCAAGCCAAAACACCTCAGAGTCTGTCCACATTTCCATCTTGTAAGAATATTTTGGACACTGTTCTAACAAACCTTGAAACGAGCTTCAATGCCATACAACACTCCTTCCGTGGCCACCAACTGCTTTAAATGCTAGTAAAACAAAGTGGATGCTCTTCAATTGCTGCCCACACCCTCCCGCCCGACCAACATCTCTACTCTGGACGGTTCTGACTTAGAATATGTGGACAACTACAAATACCTAGGTATCTGGTTAGACTGTAAACTCTCCTTCCAGACTCACATTAAGCATCTCGAATCCAAAATTAAATCTAGAAATTGGCTTCCTATTTCGCAACAAAGCCTCCTTCACTCATGCTGCCAAACATACCCTCATAAAACTGACTATCCTACTGATCCTTGACTTCGGCGATGTCATTTACAAAATAGTCTCCAACCCTCTACTCAGCAAACTGGATGAAGTCTATCACAGTGCCATCCGTTCTGACACCAAAGCCCCATATACTGCTATTGAAGAACTACATCAACTGCTAGCTATCTCATAAAACTCATGTAATGTCAACATTTATAATCACCATGTTTGATGTGCAGTTACTAGATGACATGGTGTTACATCCTGGGTTGTCCTGAACAGAATGAGCCTGTTTGTTGGAGAAACTTTGCCACGGACCACACATCAGAATGCAATTGTGTCTCCAGTCTATGAGTACCAAAATTAATATCTGCTTCTCTGAATTCACTAGTATTTGTAGTGAAATCCTAAGACTGATATTATATTTTATCATTTAGATAGTCCTTTTGTCAATAGACATTTTTTTCAAATTATGCCAACCATGTCAGGTGAACTGTTGTGTCCTCACCTTAGTTCTAATAATTTCCACATAATTTCCAAACGGTTCCCTTTGAATTGCTACCATTGTTATGCATATGCTTTCCGTATTTCTTATGTAAGAAACACTTCAATTTAGCCTTATCCATAATAGGCCAATTCACGAAGAGCGTAAGGGGTTTTAAGAGCTGAAATGGAAAAAGTCAAGTCAGAGTAGCACATGTTAGTCATCACAATCAGTCTGCAGGGTTGGCTTTTAAACTAAACCACAGACCTTCATCTCAGCCGGTTTGTAGTGTCTCCTGTTCTCGTCTTCATTGGCGGTCCTGTAGCCGTCACGCAGGAAGCGCTTGAAGCCGTACTTCCCCTTTAGCTTGCGCACCACCTTGTCCAGGGTCTGACTGTAGAGGGCGTCGTCATCCACAGCGAACGCAGGGTAACTGATGCAGGGCAGGAGGGCAGCGTCCGTATTCTGTGTTAGGGTTCAAAGAAGGTTTAAAATGCGGAGCATTTAAAACACAGATACCCGTTTTTGATCATTTTCAAAGTCAACCCTTCACCCCCATGTGCCAGCTGTCTTCAGGTAGTTAGTAAAGGGTTAAGAGACTAAGGGACCCTCTCTCTCTCCCTGCTAATGGTCACTTTCCAA
The DNA here is from genome assembly GCF_021184085.1 of Oncorhynchus gorbuscha. NCBI lineage: Eukaryota > Metazoa > Chordata > Actinopteri > Salmoniformes > Salmonidae > Oncorhynchus > Oncorhynchus gorbuscha. The sequence goes on along the minus strand of NC_060177.1, from coordinate 33,466,015 downwards.
AATGAAAGAGGCTGACATTTAATAACACATTAGTCAGAGACTCATATATAATTAAGATGCTCAACGTTTTATTTGGATAAGCCTTGTACTGTACTCCCTTCCCCTCCTTCCTCCGCAGCCCTCTCTCACTCCATCCCCACCTCTCCCTCCCATTAGCCCATGTTGTAGATGTGGTGCCAATGCATTTCTTCCATCTCCCCTAATTAAACCAATTCATTTACAGGAGCACTTTGTCTAGTTGCTCTTATTGCCGGAGAAAAATTATTAGCCCCCTCTTTACTGGTGAACTGGGAGACTGGAACTGGTCACTGAGCCAATTCATCATCGGGTACAAAGTGGTATTTAGCAATGAGTGGTTTAATTGTCTTTACTCACGTGGGACCTGGATTCTCTGGGTAGGAGGGAGGACAGTGTCTGTCTGTTCCTGTTGTGGGCATCCAGGTCCACAAAGATGACAGACCAAGAGCAACCCTGCAGACCAACAGAGATGACGAGTCATATTCACTGGTGGTTGTAAGATTGATGCGGGTCAGACAAGGTCTGTTACCGATTCGATGTGGATGAAAATTGTAGCGCTTCCGTTTTGTCACAATGCAAGAGTCAACGTAGCCTGCATGCTTACATGTTTGGACATAACGCATATAGGAAACCTGGTTGAACACCGACTTTCACAGCCAATCAGAATTCAAAACATCTTGGACACATTTATAGTCATTCCGTCCGTGCTGTTGAACTGTGCCACTAGTGAGCCATGGGACTGCAGGGCATGGATGGCAGCTACTGGCTGTTCCCAGCATGACCCGATATAGGCCTGTCGCACTGCAGCTGTCACCACCACTTCCACTAGCTCCCTGAAAAAAAACCTTATACGCAGGAAACAACATCAAAATGTCACAACCATGAACACAAGCATTTCTTTACGCCCGCAATAACAACATCTGCTAAATATGTCTATGTTGACCAATACAATTTGATATGATTTGATTTTGACATTCGCTCACGCATGGACACACGTACCAACGTGTACACACACACACGACATAGCACATCCTCTCAATGGCAGAAGACCCGTTTTGTTTACGTTACTGTGAATTCAGCTCGGAGGATGAAGTGCTGCACACACTCCGAGCCTCCAACCTGCCGCCTCTGCAGATCAAAACCAGCTACGAAGGCAGCAATATTACAACCTTACTCTTACTGTCATGTATTGTCTTATATTGTCTTGTCATTTTGCTTTTCCCTCTGTTCGTTTTCCCCCTGCTGGTCTTTTTAGGTTCGTTCCCCTTTTTCTCTCTCCCTTCCTCTCTCTCTTCTCTCTATCGTTCCGTTCCTGCTCCCAGCTGTTCCTATTCCCCTAATCAATCATTTAGTCTTCCCACACCTGTTCCCTATCTTTTCCCCTGATTAGAGTCCCTATTTCTCCCCTTGTTTTCAGTTTCTGCCCTGTCGGGTCCTTGTCTATTGTTCACCGTGCTGTGTCTGTGTATCGCCCTGTCGTGTCGTGTTTCCCTCAGATGCTGCGTGGTGAGCAGGTGTCTGAGTCTGCTACGTTCAAGTGCCTTCCCGAGGCAACCTGCAGTTCAAGATCGAGTCTCCAGTCTGTTCTCGTCATTACGAGTGGAAATTGTGCTTTATGATTGTATTTTTACTTTACTGGATTAAAGACTCTGTTTTCGCCAAGTCGCTTTTGGGTCCTCATTCACCTGCATAACAGAAGGATCCGACCAGCAATGGACCCAGCGACTATGGATTCTCTCTACTCTACTCTCGAGTTCCAGGGAGCGATGCTCGGCAGACACGAGCAGGAATTGTCTGCTGCTCGGCATGCCGTTGAGACCCTGGCCGCTCAGGTCTCCGACCTCTCAGGACAGTATCAGAGTCTTCGTCTCGTGCCACCAGCTACTTCCGGGTCTTCCGAGCCTCCGGAACCTAGGGTTAATAACCCACCATGTTATTCTGGGCAGCCCACTGAGTGCCGCTCCTTTCTCACCCAGTGTGATATAGTGTTCTCTCTCCAACCCAACACATACTCAAGAGAGAGAGCTCGGATTGCCTACGTCATATCACTCCTTACTGGTCGGGCTCGGCAGTGGGGCACAGCTATCTGGGAGGCAAGCGCTGAGTGTACTAACAATTATCTGAACTTTAAAGAGGAGATGATAAGGGTTTTTGATCGCTCAGTTTTTGGGAAAGAAGCTTCCTGGTCCCTGTCTTCCCTATGTCAAGGTAATCGATCCATAACGGATTACTCTATAGAGTTTCGCACTCTTGCTGCCTCCAGTAACTGGAACGAGCAGGCGTTGCTCGCTCGTTTTCTGGAGGGACTCCACGCTAAGGTTAAGGATGAGATTCTCTCTCGGGAGGTTCCATCCAGCGTGGATTCTTTGATTGAACTCGCTATTCGCATTGAACGACGGGTAGATCTTCGTCACCGAGCTCATAGAAGAGAGCTCGCGTTAACTGTGTCCCCCCTCTCCCAGACACTACCATCTTTCCCCACTGACTCAGGTGTTGAGCCCATGCAGCTGGGGGGTATTCGCATCTCGACTAAGGAGAGGGAACGGAGAATCACCAACCGCCTCTGTCTCTATTGCGGTTCCGCTGGTCATTTTGTCATTTCATGTCCAGTTAAAGGCCAGAGCTCATCAGTAAGCGGAGGGCGACTGATAAGCGCTACTAGACGGTCCTCTCCGTCAAGTACCTGTACTACCTTACCGGTCCATCTACGCTGGACCGGATCGGCAGCTTCCTGCAGTGCATTAATAGACTCTGGGGCGGAGGGCTGTTTTATGGATGAAGCCTGGGCTCGGGAACATGACATTCCTCTCAGACAGTTAGGGGAGCCCACGGTCATGTTTGCCTTGGATGGTAGTCCTCTCCCCAGTATATTATATGAAACACTACCTTTAACCCTCACTGTATCTGGTAACCATAGTGAGACCATTTCTTTTTTGATTTTTTGTTCACCTTTTACACCTGTTGTTTTGGGTCATCCCTGGCTAGTGTGTCATAATCCTTCTTTTGATTGGTCTAGTAATTCTATCCTTTCCTGGAACATTTCTTGTCATGTGAAGTGTTTAATGTCTGCTATTTCTCCTGTTTGTTCTGTCCCCTCTTCTCAGGAGGAACCTGGTGATTTGACAGGAGTGCCGGAGGAGTATCATGGTCTGCGCACGGTCTTCAGTCGGTCCAGAACCAACTCCCTTCCTCCTCACCGGTCGTATGATTGTTGTCCTGATCTCTTCAAGAAGCGTTTTGCATCCGCTCCTATCCTTGTTGCACCTGACGTCACTAAACCGTTTATTGTTGAGGTTGACGCGTCGGGGGTGGGCGTGGGAGCCATTCTGTCCCAGCGCTCCGATACTGACGATGGGGTCCACCCTTGTGCGTATTTTTCTCATCGCCTGTCACCGTCGGAACGTAACTATGATGTGGCTAACCGCGAACCGCTCGCCATCCGTTTAGCCCTAGGCAAATGGCGACAGTGGTTGGAGGGGGCGACCGTTCCTTTTGTCGTTTGGACTGACCAAAAGAACCTTGAGTACATCCATTCTGCCAAACGACTGAATGCGCGTCATGCTCGTTGGGCGTTGTTTTTCGCTCGTTTCGAATTCGTTATTTCTTATTGCCCGGGTACTAAGAACACCAAGCCTCATGCTTTATCCCGTCTCTTTAGTTCTTCTGTGGCTTCTACCGATCCCGAGGGGATCCTTCCTGTTGGGCGTGTTGTCGGGTTGACTGTCTGGGGAATTGAGAGACAGGTTAAGCAAGCACTCACGCACACTGCGTCGCCGCGCGCTTGCCCTAGTAACCTTCTTTTCGTTCCTGTTTCTACTCGTCTGGCTGTTCTTCAGTGGGCTCACTCTGCCAAGTTAGCTGGCCATCCCGGCGTTCGGGGTACGCTTGCTTCTATTCGCCAGCGGTTTTGGTGGCCTACTCAGGAGTGTGACACGCGCCGTTTCGTGGCTGCGTGTTCGGACTGCGCGCAGAAGAAGTCTGGTAATTTTTTTTCTGCTTCTGCTCCTGGTCTTGCTGGGTCTCAGTCTGTTCCCTGCCATCGCATCTCTCCTGTTCTTGTTCCTGCCCTTGCTGTGTCTCAGTCTGTCCCTAGTTGTTACTCTCCTGGCCTGTTTGGTCCTGTTTGCTCTAAAGCTTTCAGTTCTCTACCCGTGTCTCATTTTTTTTTTTTTTGAGTAGTACCCTAGTTTCCCTTTTTTTCGTTTTTCCGTTACGGTCCTGAGGAGAGGAGTTGGGTCCTTTCTCGGGACGTGCTGGACCGTTTGTGATCTATGATTTCCTCCGTTGCCGCCAGTGTTCCTCCTCGAGAGTGCCAGGAGGCGCTCGGTGAGTGGGGGGGTACTGTCATGTATTGTCTTATATTGTCTTGTCATTTTGCTTTTCCGTCTGTTCGTTTTCCCCCTGCTGGTCTTTTTAGGTTCGTTCCCCTTTTTCTCTCTCCCTTCCTCTCTCTCTTCTCTCTATCGTTCCGTTCCTGCTCCCAGCTGTTCCTATTCCCCTAATCAATCATTTAGTCTTCCCACACCTGTTCCCTATCTTTTCCCCTGATTAGAGTCCCTATTTCTCCCCTTGTTTTCCGTTTCTGCCCTGTCGGATCCTTGTCTATTGTTCACCGTGCTGTGTCTGTGTATCGCCCTGTCGTGTCGTGTTTCCCTCAGATGCTGCGTGGTGAGCAGGTGTCTGAGTCTGCTACGTTCAAGTGCCTTCCCGAGGCAACCTGCAGTTCAAGATCGAGTCTCCAGTCTGTTCTCGTCATTACGAGTGGAAATTGTGCTTTATGATTGTATTTTTACTTTACTGGATTAAAGACTCTGTTTTCGCCAAGTCGCTTTTGGGTCCTCATTCACCTGCATAACACTTACAAAAGAGTCAGTATTGCCCGACCATTTGATCTTTTTGGGTACAAAGCTAAAAAGCATCGTTTTTCTATGCTTTGAGCACAGTGCGGGGGCACTCCAACCATGAAGGGCCATCCAATCACCTCGATACCACATCATGTTGTTAGACTGCAAACTCTTTGCCCACCGTTTGATTTACGTACCCTACAGCCCCTCTGTTGAAATGAGGGCCTGAGTGCTTTATCTGGGTTAGTTTACAGTACCATTTCTGGATTAACACATCTCACAAAATTTCTGTTACAAATGTTCCCGGACACGTTTCTTCACTGACACCTCAAAATATTTTCACATTAAGGCAAAAAAAAAAAAAATACTATCTATGCAGTTTCTGCACAATGCATTATGTATGCGGCTTTCGAACAAGCCAACCAAAGCTTTTAGACATCAGAGTGACTCAACAATTTAGTGATTTACTGTACATAATGCAGGGTTTGGTGGAATGGGATGTAAATGATTGTGACAGAACAGAACGTGGTCTCCACTGTGACCTACACTTAGTACCTTTATTGATTGCACTGAACATTTTGCTCTGAAGCAGGCAGTCACTTAATAAACTGACAACCCACACATAAAAGCTGGGTAAAGTTAGTGATTGGCTCCCTCTCGACCATTGTGCTCTGGCTAGTCATTGATTGGCTGTTGCCTCTAAGAAACACAGCTGGGGAGAGTCACTGATCATGGCTTATTCTCAGTTGAAAATCGAGGGAAGTCAGAGGGGCACTGAGAGCTGGCCATCATTAATAACCTAGGTGATGACTCATAGCCACTCCATCCCCACACAGCAGCCCCAGACACACCAGCCACTACTATACTACTGCCTAATGACATGACCAAACCCAGTGGGGCACAGAGTTTAATCTAAAACTCTGATCATCAATGAGTCAATTTAACATCATTGGCAGTGGATTAATTAGATGAAGAAGGAGGCGGCTAAGAAGAAGAGCCCTTCATTAAATCACTGATAACAGTAGCAAAAGAGACTATAGCAATCATAAGGTGCCTTCAGAAAGTATTCACAACCCTTGACCTTTTCTACATTTTGTTTTGTTACAAAGTGGGATTAAAATGGATTTAATTGTCATTTGTGTCAACAAAACAAACAATTATGAAAAATAAAACATGAAGATATCTTGATATCTTATTCAATGTTAGAATCTCCTTTGGCTGCGATTACAGCGGGAGTCTTTCTGGATAAATCTCTAAGAGCTTTCCACAACATTTGCCCTTTATTCTTTTCAAAGATTCTTCAAGCTCTTTCAAATGGGTTATCGATCATTGCTAGACAACCATTTTTCAGGCCATGCTATAGATTTTCAAGCAGTTTTAAGTCAAAACTAACTCGGCCACTCAGGAACATTCACTGTCTTCTTGGTAAGGAACTCCAGTGTAGATTTGGCCTTGTGTTTTAGGTTATTGTTCTGCTGAAAGGTGAATTCATATGCCAGAGTCTTGTGGAAAGCAGAATGAACCAGGTTTTCCTCTAGGATTTTCATTTTATCCAGAAAAACACCCCAGTCCTTAATGATTACAAGCATACCCATAACATGATAGTAATGTGTTGCATTGTATTTTCCCCAAACATAATACTTTGTTTTCTGGACAAAAGGTTAACTGTTTTGCCACATTTGTTGCAGTATGACTTTAGTGCCTTGTTGCAAACAGGATGCATATTTATATTCTGTACAGGCTTCCTTCTTTTCACTCTGTCAATTAGGTTAGTATTGTGGACTAACTACATTATTGTTGATCCCTCCTCAGTTCTCCTATCACAGCCATTAAACCTCTGTGAAATCCCTGAGCGGTTTCATCCTCTCTGGCAACTGAGTTAGGAAGGACGCCTGCATCTTTTTAGTGACTGGGTGTATTGATACAGCATACAAAGTGTAATTAATAACGTCATCATACTCAAAGGGATATTTAGGGTCTTCTTTTTATTATTTCTGAACTCATCTACCAATAGGTGCCCTTTGTGAGGCCTTGGAAACCCTACCTGGTCTTTATGGTTGAATCAGTGTTTGAAAATCACTGCTCGAGGGACCTAATTGTATGTGTGGGGTATCATCTCTGTAGATGAGGTACAGTAGTCATTCAAAAATCATGTTAAACACAATTATTGCATTTTACAACTTACATTTTTACTCCTGAACCTATTTGGGCTTGCCATAACAAAAGGGGTTGAATAGTTACTGACTCCAGACATCTCAGCTTTTCCTTTTGAAATAATTTCAATTAACTTGTAAAAACATCACTCCACTTTGACATTATGGGGTATTGTGTGTTGGCCAGTGACAAAAAACGATCAATTGAATCCATTTGAAATAACACAGCAAAAATTAGGAAAAGGTCAAGGGGGTTGTGAACACTTTCCAAAGGAACTGTATATCACTAGGGGTAAGATATTATTCATGGTAGGTTCACACGGGACACAATGTTGTTGTTGTGCTTTATTTGCGTCGTGCTGCGTGCATGAACGAACAAAATGGAAAAGAAAGAAATCTGTTTTGAGAAAAACAAGAATGCTAAGTGGAGTTTTTTTCTTCAGTTTTCCAATCCATTAGCACATATAATGGATGTTCACATTCCCGTCTTTACTCTAGACAGCAAAAACAAATTAAACCTACAAAATGGCTGATCCAGAAAGGAGCAAGGAAATCAAGGAAATGGGAACAGCAGTAATCTATCAAAGCTGTTAGTGCATAGACATCTAGCTAGTCAGCCCCGAGTACAACACAAGCCCACTCAATAAACCCCCTGAGTGTGTGGTTCACTTTCCACAGGCAGAAAATGATGATATCCGGTCATTTGCGTCACATCACCGGCTTCAGGCTGCGTCACATCCGGCCGTGATTGGGAGTCCCATGGGGCGGCGCCCAATTGGCCCAGCGTCGTCTGGGTTTGGCCATCATTGTAAATAAGAATTTGTTCTTAACTGACTTGCTGAGTTAAATAAAAGGTTCAATTAAATTTAAATATATATTAAAGAAATGTGATTAAATCTCTGAGAACTGTTGTACTATGACCATCTATAAGATCTTGAAGATGGATGCTGATGTAATGGGACTCCCAATTTGAAGCATTAGATCAGTTACACACTATCTATAATGCAATCTTAACGCATCAGGCGCTGTTACACCAGAGGTGCATACGCAGTTCGGTCATTAAATTCCTAAACTCTTATCTTGAGAGTAAGTGAGGACAATGGCGAGGTCTCTTGACAGAATGTGGATGAAAGTTGGAGAATAAATCAAATACCTGATTCCCAAACAGGTTGAATCCATTGATAGCCTCGAGAGCAGCTTTAGCCAGCCCCACAGAACTGCAAAAGAAAGAACATGTTTAAGAAACCCAATATAAACCTGAAAGCACAAATGGAATTTATAATTGAAATACCATAGGACACACATTTTCTGTTCTATTCCATAGCTCCAAGTTATATGCAAGACTAACATGCACAGGTTACTTAATATTCAATTGAAGTTTACATGCACCTTTGCCAAATACATTTAAACTACGTTTTTCACAATTCCTGACATTTAATCGTAGTAAAAATACCCTTAGGTCAGTTAGGATCACCACTTTGAGGTCAGGGATTTGTGATGGCCACTCCAATACCTGGACTTTGTTGTCCTTAAGCCATTTTGCTACAATTTTGGAAGTATGCTTGGGGTCAATGTCCATTTGGAAGACCCATTTGCGACCTAACATTAACTTACTGACTGATGTCTTGAGATGTTGCTTCAATATATCCACATACTTTTCCTCCTCATGATGCCATCTATTCTGTGAAGTGCACCAGTCCCTCCTGCAGCAAAGCAACCCAACAACATGATGCTGCCACCCCCGTGCTTCACGGTTGGGATGGTGTTCAATGGCTTGCAAGCCTCCCCCTTTTTCCTCCAAACATAACAAATGGTCTTTATGGCCATTATGGCCATTTTTGTTTCATCAGACGAGAGGCCAAAAAGTACCATCTTTGTCCCCATGTGCAGTTGCAAACCGTAGTCTGGCTTTTTTATGGCGGTTTGGAGCAGTGGCTTCTTCCTTGCTGAGTGGCCTTTCAGGTTATGTCGATATACTACTCGTTTTACTGTGGATATAGATAACGTTGTACTCGTTTCCTCCAACATCTTCACAAGGTCCTTTGCTGTTGTTCTGGGATTTATTTTCACTTTTCGCACCAAAGTACTTTATCTCTAAGAGACAGAACGCGTCTCCTTCCTGAGCGGTATGACGGCTGCGTGGTCCCATGGTGTTTATACTTGCATTCTATTGTTTGTACAGACGAACGTGGTACCTTCAGGCATTTGGAAATTGCTCCCAAAGATGAACCAGACTTGTGGAGGTCTGCAATTCTATTTCTGAGGTCTTGGCTGATTTCTTCTGATTTTCCCATGATGTCAAGCAAAGAGGCACTGAGTTAAGGTAGGCCTTGAAATAGATCTACAGGTACACCTCCAATTGACTGAAATGATGTAAATGAGCCTATCAGAAGCTTCTAAAGCCATGACATCATTTTCTGGAATTTTCCAAGCTGTTTAAAAAGGCACAGTCAACTTAGTATATATATGTGAACATCTGACCCACTGGAATTGCGATACAGTGAATTATTAGTGAAATAATCTGTCTGTAAACAATTGTTGGAAAAATGACTTGTGTCATGCACGAAGTAGATGTCCTAACCAACTTGGAAAAATTACAGTTTGTTAATAAGAAATTTGTGGAGTGGTTGAAAAATGAGATTTAATGACTCCAACCTAAGTGTATGTAAACTTACGACTTCAACTGGAGATACTTTATAAATGGGGGTTTGGTTCAACTTTTTATGAACCCCCTATGTACAAGGCACATGACACCCAAAACAAACACTCCTTGCCTTGTAACGAGCCTTACAATTATACCGTAAAATGCCTACAAGTATACATTTGAACGGTTTAATAATGTAATGCAAACAGATGACTCGTAGATGTAATTGTTGCTGAGAGGGGGCTGAAATCATTGTGCACTTTACTATGCAGAGGAAAATAGCAGTGAATTTCCTTTCCCTCTTAATAGGTCTCTATAAAAGGAAGACGACGACGTGGCAAGTAGAGTTGCAAGATACACCGACAAGTTAAAAAGGTGTTCAATCCCACAAACACAAGGCCCAAACCGATACAAAAATGCAGAAAAATAACAGAACATAGTTGAAACCAGCTTTCCCGAAACACAACTTCAGCTCCCTCTCTGACAAAATCAGCAGCAATGATCACAATCCTTTTTGAAAGCAACAATAATAATATATAATATATAATATATAATATATATGCCAGGCCTTTTCATGAAATTCTATGTCTATTGATTTTCTTTTCTGTCCGAACTTGCCTGGACATAATGCGTAAGAGCTGTCAACAGTTCTGAGTGAGTGTGACGCCTTGGTCGAAGGTTTAAAACATTGAATGTGCACACAGTGCTGTAGTTTCATGGAGCAGGGTGGGCATTGGTTTGATAATTGTAACAAGTTGCAGACAACAAGCACAACACAGTATCTTGCCATACAATTTTTACAAAAGGGAGAAACATACATACACTAACGTACTATTCTATGATGTAATTAGTCCTGACTGATGTTGACAGCTTCAGTCAACACGTCCCAATGAGTGGAGTTTGGTTTAAACCTACTATAGGGTGGACTTAAATTAGAAACCTAACGCAGTTGAACAAAGCAAAATATTAGAATTAAGTTGCTCTATATTTTAACTTGGCGAGAGATTGCCAAGGGGTAACCAAGCTCGATAGGACTACAGCTTAGCCATTTTTGCACAAACTCAATACCATCTAGGATTGATGACATTAACATTGTTTTATAATGACTGCCATTTTCCTTTCAGCCGAGCTTGAATATCATGATTCAATTCTCTTGATGAAGACATTCATCACAGTTTTCCCTGACACTCAGCCACACACAGGCCTACGTACCCATCGGCAGTCTGGTACACTGAGTTAATGGAACAGTCCCCCCCCCCCCCCCCTCCCTCCCCTCCATTGTAACCGCGCCTGAAACTTGGTAAATGACTCCGCGTGAAGATAATGAACTCAGAAAGTAAAAAGTTGTTATTCTGCCCCCGCAATTGCTCTCTGTTTACATTACTGCATTTTAATGTGTATTATGGTAACTGAACTACAAATCAGTCATTCTGAATTTGACTAATGGGCATGGTGTCGAATTATTGTCTATGTAGAATGCAAAGCCAGATTTTTTTTCTCTAGGAAATGGTGGTAAGTTTCAACCAATTTACTACCCTAAAATATATCCTCTTTGTTTTTGTGGAGAGATTAACACATTCCATGTGTGGAGACTAGCAATGGTGTTCATATCTTTATAAATCAAAGTATTCACTAGAGGAGGACAAGACAGACCTGGAGTGCAGCTCAGTGCTTCCATTGTTGTACTTGCTCCCTCTCTCCCACATTCCAAAGTCAGGCACTCTGTACGCCCTCTCTACACAGAACACCAGGTTCTGGATGAAAGATACCTGCAGAGGTAGAAAACACGACAATATCACATGAACGAGATCTCTCAATCTCAACATTGAACACTTTCTCCCTGGAATTAAACTGTACTGTGTCATCATATTGTCAGAAGAAGAGCTCATGCAACTTCGGGAAGAATGTACTTACATTTAAATGGAATAAACTATTCTCCAATAACTCTCATTTCATGCACATTTTCAGTAAGTTATTTATTGAATAAAACACATTAACATTTTGCCCCTGATGGAATTAACATTTGTGTGCCCCATGTTAAAAGAAAAACATCACCCAGTCACATGGGTAGTCAAAACCATGTCCTTAATTTAATCTGGAACAAGGAGGAATGGCTCTTCTCTATGTGCAGATGCCACCATGGCCTTTTTTTTGCCTTTACCTCCTTTATCTCACTTAATTTGCTCACATCGTATATAGACTTGTTTCTACTGTATTATTGACTGTATGTTTGTTTTACTCCATGTGTAACTCTGTGTCGTTGTATGTGTCGAACTGCTTTGCTTTATCTTGGCCAGGTCGCAATTGTAATTGAGAACTTGTTATCAACTTGCCCACCTGGTTAAATAAAGGTGAAATAAAAAAAGAGATGGCAACTTCACAAAAATATTTTAAAATGATGCCTTAAGAGGCCATGAAGGAAAAATGTGAAAGTACTGGGGGAGATGTGACTGACAAGGGAAACAGACAGGGCCTAAAGTGCACAAAAATGGGACAGGCAAGGAGAGAAGACAGGGAACTCAGCAGAGCCACTGAAATAAGGACATTGCAGGTTATTTTATTTTGGGCATTAATAGAATGATTAACGTAAGGATCTTCATGACCTTTTTTATTGAGAGGGGAAAAAAAGTACAACACAAAACATACAAAAGACAACAATACCGACTCACACAAACATCGACGACATCACACCTGCTCAGACCCACCTGTTCTCACCCCTATCTACTCAAACTGCACCATTTTGTTCCTCTCTGTCGCCCACGCTCGTTCAATATTTAGATAAAGAAGCATAGGATTTTTCAATTTGTCTTAACGACTGAGCGGTATCTTTCTGGTATCTTGATAGTATCATCGTGAACGTTGCCGTCACGAATGGACGCAGACACAAAACACACACACACACAAACACACAAAGCATCTACCTGTATTAATACTGCAAGATTCAATTGAATTGAACTTCCAGTTGGGAAAATATACTGAACCACTGCTAAGAGCCAAAATTGGAATAATGAGAATACCAAAAGATGCATCTAAATGCGGTGCAGAAATGACACACATTAAGAGTCCTATTTCCTGTTTATTTGTTCTGATGTAGATTAATAAAAGGATACGTGCTCGTTGATTACATGTTCATGCCCTTTACTTGTATTACGCAGCTCAATAAGCACTATTTAAATGTGCAAATTAGGTCTGCTCTGCAAATAGGACTGGCCCCATTGAAGCTACACAGGCAATTTGTTTGCCGTTGGGAGAAAAAAATATACAAATATATTTAATGTGAGGCTTTCAATTTTCCGTAAACAAAGTGAATGCTCACTGTAATTGCTTCCGGACAGAATGTTCTAAAACAGCTCTATTTTTGAAGATAAGTCTGGATAAAAAAAAGAAGCTTTTTCTGAAGGCAATAATTTCACCCCCGTGCCTAAAAGTAAATCTCCCAGTGAGCAGACTGAATTAAGAGATGGAATTAATGAATTTCAAATCTCCCAAAGGGCTATAAAAACAGGAGACAAGAGAATTAACAGCACTTACGGCTGCAGCCACCTTAAAGGACCACTATAACGAAGGAGTTGCTATTACATTTACATTACATTTAAGTCATTTAGCAGACGCTCTTATCCAGAGCTATTACTTTAGCTGTCCGTTTTACTAGGCCTCCAACTCAATAACTTGCTCACTAATGAAAAAGGGTGCGGCATAAGTTAGTGTAAGTCAAGAGGCAGGTGTATTGGATTTTAAAACCCGTTACATAGTCATCAAATCATCACATGTAAATAGCTGCGTTTCTAAAGATGCATGGACCGTTAACTACTGCTTATTTAGCTGCTGCCTCTACTATTAACTGTCTCAGGGCACTTTGGCACACAGGAGCTTTCTTGGCTTGCGTCGTTTATAGTCTTGTCCGTATGCCCCCCCCCCCCCCCCCATCTAATCACTATGTAGAAGCCATGCTGCGTAAGAGTCGTGCTCCGCAGACAGACGTGTTCTTTCTGAGAGAGGTCACGTGACTAAGGCCAGTGGGCCGTACCTCATCCGTGTTGTAGATGATCTGGAGGCCGGAGCAGACCATCTCCACCAAATAGAGCAGGAAGAGGGACAAGGCATCAATCTGATGGAGGGAGACGGTATTTACAATGGTGAAGAGCGTGAGACCGGAATCCGTTCGGACTTTATGCAGTATCGTGACAATGTTTGTGAGCGGGTTTACCTGTAGGTGATGGTAGTCATCGTAGGACAGAATCTCATCTCCTGTGTCGACATTGAATATTGAGTGCAGGCACTTGGAGGGGCTGGGGTCCTGTTTGAATTCCTCCACCTGAAATAGAATGAAGGTGAAGAAAGAGAGTGAAAGGAAGAGAAAAAGAGAGCGAAAGGGCAAATAAAAGAGGAGTCAGTCCATAAAATAAATATATATATAAATAAAATATATATATCTTACTCACTGGGCATATTTCAATTATTTATCCTATCCTCACAAAAAGGTACGTGAGGTGAAAACCGGGACTAGGATGGCTCATGGATATTCCACTGCGTCATCACTAGCACACACACTAGAATTTTCCTCAAATGAATGGCTCTGAAGACATGAGCAAACCACTGGTATGCATGAATGCATCTGTAAATATTGCAAACGGACATACCATTTATTTGTACCATCCCAGGTCAGATTTGCGTGATACACATAGAGCTATACACTCGGTTTGAGTTTGCTTCACACGGTACATTATTTTGTGCCAACATTTGGCACTGACCGAACCGATAACTGTTGCGTTCCAAAATAGCCTAACATTTGTATTGAAAGTGCATTTCCACAATAGTGCAGTTTATGAATCTTGTCAAATGTCACTGTGTGTCAGTGAGTGTGTGTGATCTTAGCGTGAAATGGTTCCGGAGTTAAATATGTCAGAAAACATTGGAGAAGCTTGTGTCGTGTGGCTAATTCGTTAAGACTGTGTGCAGTTTCATTGGTACTTTGTGGTAAACTTTGATGCCCTCTCTTTAATGGCTCTGTAGTTGTTAAAAAAAAAAATGTGCTTCCTAGTCCGTCTGTATTGTGGGTCCATTAAAAATGGCATGTTCTCTGTGAATGCCAGAGACAGATGTTAATGAGCGCTGCACTGTGTAATTAACTGAAGAAACGGTGCATTATAATTAAGACACGGAAAAGCTTTCCCATAAATTAGGTCGTCAAGGTCATGAGCAAATGAAACAAAACCATTTCAAAAGCCAACAGAGATGTGCAATTACAGACCAGAACAAGACCAGTGTTCTATCGTACGAAAGCTGCTTTCGTAGAGGTCTTTAAACAATATAAACGCTGCTATTTTGACTGAACGGTCTGCTCAGATGCTTTAAACAAAAGTGTTCTGTTGAGGCAAAAAAACATTTGGAAACATCTATATTATTCCATCCACATAGAGATACAACCAGTCCAAGTGCGAGATAATAAACCACTGAAGCGTGAGAACAGAGAAGATTAGTAAAAGGAGAGATCTTCATCTCCCCCTCATTAGTGACAGTTTCCGTGTTTGCTAAAAATCTATATTCATTACTGGATAATGGCATTTGTTTAGATCACTAAGAATGAACTACAGTGTTTCCTGTGGTCTGACGTTTCATTTGTGGACTCACCTTGTCAGACTGGCGCATGTAACAGTAGAGGATGCCCCTCATGCACTTGATGGCTGAGTGCTCCAACTCATGGGTGCGTCCCATGTCATCATCGATGCGTCTGCACGACAGGGTTGATCGCCGCCATGTGCCACAATGAGATGGAGAAAAGGAAAACGGCCCAACGAGCAGAAGAGCATGTTAAATCATCCTAAATTACCCTACTTTTCACCGCACAAAATTACTGAGGTCTGGTTATCCTGTCTGTGCATACATTAAATGGTACATATTACATGGGGACAACCTATATACAACCATAGACAGGTTTTAAATAATTTTAGGACATTAATGACAGTTGTGACATTATTGACAGTTGTTATTCCTAAGACAAGCAAGGACATACTACATTCCAATTGACCTCTCATCAAAATCACACTTGAAAATGACCCTTTGTTTTTGGAAGGTAGTCAGACTTGTTCCCTTTTTCCACATTTTGTTACTTAACAATATTCCTCTAAAATGGATTAAAAAATAAAAATCCTCAATCTACACACAATAACAAAGCGAAAACAGGTTTAGACATTCTTGCAAATTAGGTAAATAAAAAACAGAAATACCTTATTTACATGAGTATTCAAATCAAATCATATTTGTCATTACAGTGAACTGTTTACTTACAAGCCCTTAACCAACAATGCAGTTAAGAAAAAAGTGTTAAAAAGTAAAGAGGTCCTGGATAGCAGGAAGCTTGGCCCCAGTAATGTACTTGGCCATACACACTACCCTCTATAGTTCCTTACGGTCAGAGGCCAAGCAGTTGCCATACCAGGCGGTGATGCAACCAGTCAGGATGCTCTCGATATTCAGACCCTTTGCTATGAGACTCGAAATTGAGCTCAGGTGCATCATGTTTCCATTGATCATCCTTGAGATGTTTTTACAACTTGATTGGAGTCCACCTGTGGTAAATGCAATTGATTGGACATGATTTGGAAAGGCACACACCTGTCTCCCACAGTTGACAGGGCATGTCAGAGCAAAAACCAAGCCGTGAGCTCAAAGGAATTGTCCGTAAGCTCCAAGACAGGTTTGTGTTGAAGCACAGATCTGGGGAAGGGTATCAAAACATTTCTGCAGCAGTGAAAGTCCCCAAGAACACAGAGGCCTCCACCATTCTTAAATAAAATAAGTCGGCCAAACTGAGCAATCGGGGGAGAAGGGCCTTGGCCAGGAAGGTGACCATGAACCCGATGGTCATTCTGACATAGCTCCAGAGTTCCTCTGTGGAGATGGGAGAACCTTACAGAAGGACAACCATCTATGCAGCACTCCACCAATCAGGCCTTTATGGTAGAGTGGCCAAATGGAAGCCACTCCCCAGTAAAAGGCACATGAAAGCCCGCTTGGAGTTTGCCAAAAGGCATCTAAAGACTATCAGACCATGAGAAACAATATTCTCTGGTTTGATGGAAAAAAAGTTTGAACTCTTTGGCCTAAATGCCAAGTGTCACGTCTGGAGGAAACTTGCCACCATCCCTACGGTGAAGCATGGTGGTGGCAGCACCCTAAACACACAGCCAAAACAATGCAGGAATGGCTTCGGGACAAGTCTCTGAATGTCCTTGAGTGGCCCAGCCCTTGAGTGGCCCGGACTTGAACTCGATCGAACATCTCTGGAGAGACCTGAAAATAGCTGTGCAGTGACTTCCCCATCCAACCTGACAGAGCATGAGAGGATCTGCAGAGAGGAAAGTGAGAAACTCCACAAATATAGGTGTGCCAAACTTGTAGCATCATACCCAAGACGACTCAAGGCTGGAATTGCTGCCAAAGGAGCTTCAACAAAGTCCTGAGTAAAGGGTCTGTATACTTATGTAAATATGATATTTCAGTCTTTTTCATTAATTTGATTTTATCTCTTCTAAAAACCTGTTTTTGCTTTGTCATAATGGGGTATTTTGTGTACTGTAGACTGATGAGGGAGAAAAAAACAATTGAATACATTTTTGAATAAGGCTGTAAAGTAACAAAATGTGGAAAAGGTGAAGGGGTCTGAATACTTTCCGAATGCCCTGCAAGTAGACCTCGTGTATGTTTTCATTAATGACATTCACTTACTTTGAAACATACATTTCCACCAGTGGATGGGCACCCATTTACTCCAATCTAAAGCACCCACTCCAGTCCTCTCTAGTCACATGGGAGGGTAAGTAATGGTTTGGGCCTGTGCTGTCAGATTGGAGTCGTCTTAATTAAATTCCTGTGACAATGTTAACGGGAAGAAACCATGACGAATGAGTAGGCCCCTCTGGTCTACTTGAACATTCTATTTTTACTCTCGTGTCCCCTTGGGAGAGAAAAAAATGCACACCAGTGGGTTTCGAAAGAGCACTTGGTTAGAAGGTCTAGTGGAGAAAGTCCCTGACTATTTTGAGTATCTCAGAGCTCCCCTTGAACTTGAGCCCTCAGTGTATGAAGTGAAGGACACATTACTACAAAGGGAAAAAAGTGACCTGTTTTATAATCAGATACAGAATCAACAGAATGTCTGAAGGTGAGAGCATTGTGCCTGGGGACTAGAGAAAAATTGCCCTCAGGACTCAATTTGTCGGGGCATGTACTCTACAAGATGCCAAAAGCGTTCTACAGGGATGCTGGCCCATGTTGACTCCAATGCTTCCCACAGTTGTGTCAAGTTGACTGGATGCCCTTTGGGTGTTGGATCATTCTTGATACACACCGGAAACTGTTGAGCATGGAAAAACCTAGCAGCGTTGCAGTTCTTGACACAAACCGGTGAGCCTGCCATACCCCGTTCAAAGGCACTTAAATCTTTTGTCTTGTCCATTCGCCCTCTGAATGACACACATACACAAGCCATGTCTCAATTGTCTCAAGGTTTTAAAAATCCTTCTTTAACCCGTCTCCTCCCCTTCATCTACACTGATTGAAGTGTATTTAACAAGTGACATCCATAAGGGATCACAGCTTTCACCTGGTCAGTCTATGTCATGGAAAGAGCAGGTGTTCCTAATGTTTTCTGCAGTCTGTGTAGTCTGGATGATGCAGCAGCAGCAGTACATGCCAATGCGCAGCACCCCCTTGGCGTTACAAAAGCCGTCTGCTTTGATTAAGAATATCGGTCCCTGATGGAGCCCATTAACTAAGGTTGTACTAGATTCATTACTAAGATCAACTTTAATATACAGTGAGCTAAGGTGGCTGTAGGTGTGTGTGTGTGTGTGTGTGTGTGTGTGTGTGTGTGTGTGTGTGTGTGTGTGTGTGTGTGTGTGTGTGTGTGTGTGTGTGTGTGTGTGTGTGTGTGTGTGTGTGTGTGTGTGTGTGTGTGTGTGTGTGTGTGTGTGTGTGTGTGTGTGTGTGTGTGTGTGTGTGTGTGTGTGTTACCTGTAAGCTAAAGCCAGGGCCCAGGAACTGGCTGCACAATACAGGGAGTCCCGCACCTTGGCTTCCTTGCAGCATGTCTTGGTAGGGAAGAGGCCAGTGGTAGGGCTCTGGTAGTTCAGAATGGTGGTCTTCACTAGAGAGAGAAACAAGGGAGATACAGGTGATCCCTCAGCCTTTAAAGGCTCAGTACAGTCAAAACTATATTTTTCCTGTATTTTGCATAATATTGTCCAACAGCTGACGAAACTAACATTGATCAGTGTTATTTCCTGATATTTTCTGGTTAGAAATACCATCTACACAGCAACTTCTAATCAGTCTGTTTGCATGGATGTGAGTTTAGGCTTGCCTGGTGACATAACCATGTGGTTAATTGGTTAGACCAATAAACAAAGAGAGTTCCAAACCGCTCTCCACACTCAGACCAGTCCCAGACAATCCTAGCTAAATTCTTGCTTGATAAATAGTTTTTAGTCCATTGTAGACAACTGCTGCAGTAAGTTACCCAGAAATGGTTTGGTATAAAAAATAAAAAATAAGAAAATGGTGAAATGGAATGCAAAATAAAGGTATGTTAAGCAGCTGTATATTGTGTAGTTATTGCTGTAAAACCAGACATTCTAACAAGGTGTGTTACTGCACATGTGAAGGTGACAATAACTTTGGCTTCAGGTCACATACTGTTCATTCCAGAGTGACACAAATGTTTATCTTCATGCAAATCCTCTAAAATGTATTTTGTTTGAATAAAAAGTCACACTAAAACAGAAGGCCTGGAATCACAGGAATGTATTTGTCACCACACCACCATCTACCCTTCCCCGTCCTCCCTCACCAACGAATAATCTGTCCGAACAGGGTACTTCATTTTTCATCACCACGTTATGCCAGAGCAAATGAAGGGGGACATCCATTCTGCGAGATCGTTTGGTTACAGGGAGTCCGGGTCAATTCAAAGAGACAAAGTCAGCATTGCCAGGATAAAGAGGTGGAGGGAATTAAGCAGAATATTAATAAACTCCCTTCAGTAACTCGGAAGTGACAATTACTTTGACCCCAGAGGCTGCTCGGGGAAAAAACACATTCAAAAAAGTACAGTGCTTCTTCTGACTAGGATTCATATGTTATTAACGGCAATATAATGTATTTGAGGCACATCAAAGAGGAAAAATGGCACCTTAATAAGACTCCTCTGAATCAAAACCACGGTTAGAATATGTTATTATTCTCTAACTCCAAAAGACACAACAGCACTGTAGACGCAAATAAAGGTTGAGGTTGGAGGTGCTCAGCCTCAAATCATCCACCGACCTAATGTCCCACTAAATCAACAGCTAACGCTTTAGACACAGTCTATGTCTTAGAATGGGCCATTCCTCTGCTCCCAGATAGTTAGTAGAAAGAAAGAAAGAAAGAAAGAAAGAAAGAAAGAAAGAAAGAAAGAAAGAAAGAAAGAAAGAAAGAAAGAAAGAAAGAAAGAAAGAAAGAAAGAAAGAAAGAAAGAAAGAAAGAAAGAAAGAAAGAAAGAAAAAGAAAGAAAGAAAAGAAAAAGAAAAGAAGAACAAATGAGAGCTAAGAGACCTCCACAACAAAACATCAAACTTACTCTACCATTTCTTAAATCTCCCCGAGCCAGTCAGATAGCAGCCCTGCGCCTCCACTATAATCAAGTGGGAGAATAAAATAAAGAGGCACTGGAGTGTGGCCACATTACCACATAAATAAGAAACCTGAGGCCTGCACAGGAGAAAAATAAGACAAACTATGAGGGACAGTGATATCCCTAATGTCGTTTGCTCAGAAATGAGAGAGAATTGGTCCACACTGAATCATAAGCGCATGTAATGCCACTGGCTTTACAACTGCACTATTTTTTAGTAGATAGAGAAAGATCTGAGTCGTCATTTACCCATGAAGTTAAAAAAGGGGGGGGGAATTCATCCCACGTGCATTGGTGATAACAACTGCTGCTTTGCTCCCTGCTTAAATTGCTGCGTACCGACCACAAAATTAAGCAAGAACATTTCAACATATTGTCATCTCACGGAGAACGTTTCCGAGAGAGCAACAGGGGGATTGATGCATGTTACTGTCACAGTACGCTTTCGTACATTGCTAGTAGAACAAAATCACTCACCAAGGGCAATCTAAAGCTTTCAGAATTTCGACCAATCTGACGGAGCAGAAAAAGGCATGGGAAAAGCACTGTGTCAAATATTACTATAATATAGCCTACATCACAAAAAGTGTGCTGGCACATTATTTCAATAGCTAAAATTGCATTTGTTTACTGTGAAGAACAAAACATGCACCAAATATATAAAAGCTACAGTGGTAACAATGAACGCAAAATTCATGGAGTAATGAGAGTGATTCATTTTCACCCGGGGAGCTCAGGTGGTGAGAAACACTGATAGGTTGTTCTCTTTGGGGATGTCTGTCACCATGAGTTCACACTGGTTTCAGATGAAGGACCAGTTGCTCCCCTAGGGTCTTTCACTTGGCTGTTTTTCCTGTAGCATCCTCATTTCATCCTCAAATAACCCTCACTTCTGGGAAACTTTTTTTTGTCAATATTTCACAAGTACGCTCTCTCTTTGTCTTATACTAGCCTATGGGAGGGGGATACAAACATAATACAACCCATGGGATTTTCAAACATGAAACCATATTGATAAACTATGCTCCCCAAGAACATGGGGAATATATTTGAGAACTCATTGAAGTATCTTTGTTGCCCGTCTTCAGTAGAACAAACATTTGTTTCTTCTCTCTTCAAATAGGCTCACAACATATAATATAATAGAAGCTGTATTGCCCTTGAAAAGTAATTTGTCTTGAACATAGATATTGCATTTGGACCACAGCCCCAGGTCACAGCAAAGCACATATCACAATATCCTTCATAAAATGACTACGTAATGCAATACACTTCCTCTGTTTCCACAATGTGGTAGATGTGCCATTAAAGAAAGAAAGCCATGAAATAAGTCACCAGGCTGTATCCATGCCCCCCTGTCATAATCACAACTGACCAATGGGGTGTGACATGTCTGCCAATGGTACGGTAACCTGTGACAATTGCATGGCTCTATGGTGTTAAGGCAGCGCTAGTGTCAAACGAAGTTTGAAATTTCGTCATGTAAAAATTGGCGCACTGGCATTTTCCAGCCCCAATGCCAGGTTCGTCAATTTATGTCTTAAATATCAGCTTGCATACGCTCAGATGGGCATGGTGGAAATATTTGAGGTGTGTCCTTAAAAACATGATCCAAAGTGCTTATTTCAGGCAGCGCTGATAGGGATATCTAAGACCAATCAAAAGCTGTTTTTAGCCGTATGAATTTTGACAGTGGAAACGCAGCCGATCCAGCCGTGACGCACACTGCCCATGGAACAAGAGTAGCCTATTGTGCTTTTGGTCGCCTGTATACTTCGTATTTAGAAACATAAAAAACAAATATGTTATTACATTTAATATTATTTGATTAAAAACCAAGCATAACCTCCCTCTCAATGAAGGCTTTTTTTTGTGTGCCCAATGCAATTGTGAAGTAGTCACGACTGTCGATAAAGGACTTTTTATCTATGCATTGTAGGCAGGCCTACAATATTTTAGCCATGCAGGTCCCGCTTTGGATTTATAGATGTGTGTAAAACCCTCCATATTCTGCATTGTTTTAATATTCTATGCCCACAGAGACAACTTATCTTGCCTGTAAGTGTGACATAGCCTATTTAAAACAAGTTGTTTCTTTGTTTTGTTTCTCATTTTAATTAGAATTCTTAGTTATCTTTTTAGGCCTTAATAATTGTGACAGTGAAAATAGAGAAAATATTTCTGACACACCACTGAACCAAAAGCACTACTGCCTACACTTAGATTTACCAGTGTGTTAAGGCTCTATTTTAACAAACCTAAGAGTAACATACAAAATTCAATCCATATTTCAAACACAAATACTTTAAAGCTACACCACCTACAAGTAGAAAAATAAACTTGAAAGGGCCTTAACTTTGAGGAGATCTTCAAAACAAGGATTTTGAAAACTAAGTACTATAAACATAATCACAGTGCTTACCTGCATTGTAGTAACGGTCAAGTCTCTCCCATAGTGGCTCATCCTCCCGGTGGAGAATGGAGAGCTTGAGAGGTTCATAGATGGAGCCTGAGGAGAGATACAAAACACAATTATTTACAGAACATTAATTGCTGAGCCAGAGCTCAATTGGAGTTCATTTTTTCATGTCTCAGGCGCCTCTGTGGTACTTTCCCACACTCTCTGTCATAGAAAGACCCCCGTGAACACTTGGGGAGTAGTTGGCTGTAAGACTGATGCTACAAAAGGTTTCTAGTTATCAGCAATTCTATCTTAAATCTTCAGAAGCAAATGTATTTAGACCTAAATGCTAAACATATTTTACAGAATGTTTTTTTTAGATAATGCTGTTAATGAAGACTTTAGCTACACAAGGGACTGAAGAACATCATCATAAACACATGGTCAAAATAATTCAGTATCAGCCATATTTTTTGTGAATTCCGTAAGAATTCAATGAACAGGTCACACAAAAACCACAATGCATTGACGCATGCAATCACGACAAGGCCCCATTTCCAACTCACATTTAGTCACTGCAAATACCAAAACAAATCTCCAGCATGAAGTGTGATTTCCTACGCTGAGCACAAATTTAAAATATAATGGAACTTGCCATCATTTCTTCAGAGCAAAGTGAATTTCAGGGGAACCCCATCTGTTGGACTACTATTTCAGACACATTTTTACTTTGGAGTGATTTACATTTTAATGGGATCAATCTTTGGGTCAATACCTCAGGTACTGAAAAAAAAAATCAAAATTTCCAGTCAAATTACCATAATTTCCATCAGCTTTTAAGTGGCAGGGACAAAGCCATCGCTTTTCAAGATGACTCTGCAAAGGCAGTGCGAGGCTAATATGCAAATGAAAGGTTTTATTTAATTTCTACTGAATAGAAACACGGATTGAAGTATGTGGTTGCTTGGAAATATTGTGTGATTAATTTCACTGAGAGAGTTCAATATTTGTTCATACTAGGTTTAGTACTGTATACTGGTTTGTATAATTTTCTATTTCCATTAAACAGTATAATTATAATGGTTGTACTATCTTTGGTGGAAACCCTAGGGAGAGACTGTGAATCATAGTTGCAGCAAAAAAAGTGAATTATAACAACTTGGATCATTTTTAGATACAGTAGTGTATACCATATTTTACCTCACAAAATATCCCATGAATTGAACGTAGCAGCCTATATCCACGACGGGTATATTGGTATAGCATCCTGACCAAGCCACGTAAACAGCATTAATAATAGTGTATCACAGCATATTCAGCATATCATACCATTCACCTGAAGAGAACTGAACACAAGAAGTTGGTGGTACCTTAATTTGGGAGGACAGGCGGGTGATAAATCCTGATGCGGAAAAGTTTCCATGTGTTTGATGCCATTCGGTCCGTTTTATTTTATTTTATTTTACCAGGTAAGTTCACTCATTTACAGCAACGACCTGGAGAATAGTTACAGGGAGGGATAAATGAGCCAATTGTAAGCTGGGGATGATTAGGTTATCACCCCTACTCTTGCGATAAGTGCCATTGGATCTTTTAGTGACCACAGAGAGTCAGCACACCTGTTCAACATCCCATCAGAAAGATGGCACCCTACACAGGGCAATCATTGACCTGGGGCATTGGGACTTTTTTTTACCAGAGGAAAGGGTGCCTACTACTGGCCCTCCAACACCACTTCCAGCAGCATCTGTTCTCCCATCCAGGGTCTGATCAGAACCAACCCTGCTTAGCTTCAAAAGCAAGCCAGCAGTGGGATGCAGGGTGGTATGCTGCTGGCCATCCTCCCCTCAGCAGCCTCCACTGAAACTGACATAAGATACTAGGGTGGTATAGTAATACAAAAATCTGGCTGGCATGATTATTCATTGAAATGTATCATTTGGAGTGGTGTCATCCTGAGAATTTTCTCATATAATGATATACAAGAATTACACTCGATTGAATCAAAATGTAGTTCAACCAAATTGGAAAGGCTTTGGGTTTGGGTGTGCTTACCTACCTCAAAAGAAATAAAAAAATATTTTGCCAGTTAAGTTGATTGAGAACACATTCCCATTTACATCAACGACCTGGAGAATAGTTACATAAGCTTAATTCACTACTTACCATATCTTTTAAGTTTCCGAGGAGCTTTGGAAATCTCACATTCCGAACAGGCCATTTTCAAAAGGTGAGGTAAAGGGCAATCGTCTCTGAGCTAAATTACAAATCTACAGCAATTCACAGGAGGGTTAGTAGAGCGGATTAAGAAGAAAAACAAAATCAATCAGAAATCACAGAGCAAGTTAATATTGGGTGGCTACAAAACAGACAAATGACAACACATTAATATGCCATGTAGCCTACAATGATCATCAAAAGATTAGCCTACTTGGAAATTATTTGTATGTTGGCATATGATAGTTAAGATGAGTTATGACAGTTTGAATTAGCCTAATGTCTGAATGTGTCTGTTTTCAAATACAGTCTGCTGTTGTGCTATCCCCAAAAAGTTAATAAATGTGTATACATATTTTCAGGCATTCATTCGTCAAACTATCATGTTTTATTATGAGTGATACTTAACAAATTAAAACTATTATGATGATAAAGTATTTCTTAAATAAGCAACTATTGCATGAGGCCTTTAATTGACAGAAAGCTTGATTAACCATTGATCATAATCAAAATCAGTATACGAGCTTTATGACTTCAGATTGAAAACATGGACATAGGCAAAGCCCGCGAGTGATTACACCTCCCACCCCTCTTGCTCAAGGGCACATTAACAGATTTTTCACCCAGTCTGCTCGGGGATTCAAACCAGCGGCCTTTCGGTTACTGGCCCAATGCTCTTAACTGCTAGGCTACCCGCCATATTTGATCGTGTCTCAATATAATCAAGGTATGAAATGATTAATTTTCCAATATAATCTCTTTCGGACTCCAGATGATTCACACCGACAAAAAAAACAGGTCGCAGCTGAATCTAGTTTCCTACCCCTGCACTGTCTATGTGAACAGGTTGCCATGTTGGCAAGTGTAATGGCAGTTAGCCTGATGAACATAGCCTACATCAGGGGAGGCCGGTGGGAGGAGCTACAGTGGGGAGAACAGGTATTTGATAACCTGCTAAATCAGCAGTGTTTCCTACTTACAAAGCATGTAAAGGTCTGTAATTTTTATCATAGGTACACTTCAACTGTGAGAGACTGAATCTAAAACAAAAATCCAGAAAATCACATTGTATGATTTTTAAGTAATTCATTAATTTATCAAATACTTGTTCTCCCCACAGTATGAGTATATGAGGCTCACTGTAATGGCTGGAATGGTATTCAAATTGAGTTAACCACATATAAACCACGTTTGACTCTGTTTAATTTATTCCAGCCATGACAATGAGCCCGTCCTCCTATTGCTCCTCCCACCAGCCTCCTTTGGCCTACATGTACATTCATTCTCGTTCAGTATGATAACATTGCTGTTTTATGTAGCCTAACACAAACGACAAGGGTAGAAGCAACACCTGATGTGAAGTTCCTAAAATAGCTTCAGTAGCTGCAAACTTATAAGCTTGACCTTTCATGCTCATGCAAGCCCGCTATAGCGGCTATAGCAGGCAAGGAACTGATATAACGTTAATCTGTTTCGTTTGTTTTTCACTCAGGACATTCAGAGGTTTGCAGAAATACAACACAAATTCATGTTACAATAACACACTGTCAAACCTGAACGCTTTTGCCTGGCTTTGATTTCCAGGAGTTTCCTGCCGACATCTCCCAAGCTTGACATGTTGGTTGGTTCTCTGTGTTTACCAAGTGACAGTACGTTGCGACACTGCAGTAAACTGGGAAGCGCTGAAGGTGTGACGTCACACCACCCCTTTAATGAACATGTCAAGAGTCTTTCTACCGCTTGTGCCAATTATGTTCTTTAACTTTATACATACGACTAAATAAGGCTAGATTTTTTTCTTTCACAAATGTCAAACCCCACTCGTTTAGGTTTAAGGCATTGCTTGCCGTCAATTCACCATCTGCCGTAAACCGAACACGCACTGCAATATTCCAGTTTGTGTTTGAATTGAACTATGAGGATGTGGATATTGTTTATCAATATTTTTACATTTACTGTGTATTTTGCAGGGAAGTATGGAGCATCTGCTCTTCAAGATGTAACAACTGACTTGTTCGGGTCTGAAAATCATGGCACTGTGGCTGCTTTTGGTGATTTCAACTCGGATAAACAGACAGATATTTTCATCATCAGAGAACGTGAGTAGCTAACGTTAGCTAGCTGGCTTTTCAATAGGATACATTTCGCTAGTGAATAATATAAACTTTAGCTAGATACTAGATGAGGATGTTTGAATTATTGACATTTGCTGTGCATGTGTTCCAAAGATGCTCGTTAATCTAGCAGAGCAATGAAAACAGTGATGACGTAGAAATCTATTTTCTCTGCTTTGAAAAGCTGTTTGGTGTTCAATGCATTACCTACATTACAAGACACAGTAGCCTAGTAACTAGATTGAAACAAAAGCATAACATGGGTCTAGATCTCTCACCAATGAATGCATTTCAGTGAATTAGTCACTGCATTGTTGATATGGTTTTGTGACTGCTGTGGTGACTTTGAAATTGAGTATTGTGTGCATTGTTTTTTATTGCATATTTCATTGAACTTTCAGAATCTGAGTTGGTGATATTCTTGGCTGATCTGAAAGCCCCATACTTCAAGCCAAAAGTACATATCACTAAAAAGGATTTGCCTGTGTAAGTTTCTGATCTTATTCTCTCAATTGTACTAGTGCACACATCACTTCTCACCTTGAAGCATCAATAATTCCACATTGTCCAGTCAAACTCTGTGGGTCAGGGTAGATTGACACAAGATGATTTTAGCTGTCACTGAGAAAAGCCTTATGCTATTCTTTACTGGGTTATGTCAACAGCTGGCACTCTGTAAACATCTTTCCTCTCTCAGCAATTGTATCATAACCGGTGTTGTTCCCGGAGACTACGATGGAGATTCTCAGATGGATGTGCTTCTTACAGTTCAGCTCAAGACCAAGGCCACCTCGGACACAATGGTTGTTGTATTCTGGGGAAACAACCAAACCCTGGGTAAATTGTTGCTTTATTAGGCCTAGATTCAGGCTTATGGAATACAAAGAAATAATGTACTCTAATACAGTCAGAAAAATGACTTCTGTTCACTGTTATTAAATAGCTAACTGATTAACATCGCTTATCTGGTTTTGCAGATGAACAAGTTGACCTTAATAAAGACATTTGTGGACCAACCTCTGATAATGGAGTAAGTCATGCATGAACATTTTTTTATTTTACAAATCACCTGTAGGAGTTGTTTTCTATGATGAGTTTCCATGTAAGCAATATTGTTTTCCTAAACTTAGTCCTATGATCTTGCTCATGAGTTGGGAGTTTTGACGGTTTTATAAATGAAATTATCTTACGCAGCTTCAATGGGGACATGATTCCAGACATCTTTGGGGTTTCTGCTGATTTCTCCACTGAAGTCTGCTATCTTACTGGAAGGTAAGGTGGAGATTCGAAAAGTGACTCAATGCTTTGCAGTCCCCATAGACATTGTTTTATTTTACATTATTCTCCATGTCTTGACAACTCAATTGCAATTGAAATATTGTAGATGTATGTAGTGTTAAAAATAGTACCTTTGTTGTTCTGTGTTTTTTCAGAATGTCTGCTGAGCACATGAATCATGTTGTGTTGTGTTCTTTCCTCACAGGAACGCAGTGTGGCAGGCAGCTCTTAGTTCACCTGTCAAGATACGTATTCTTCATTCCAATGCTTTCATCGACCTAAATAAAGATTTCACCGCCGGTGAGTAGACAAATATCCTAAATGGGTTATTGGAATCTTGCATTGCCAGACTCAGTAATCTGGTATTACAGACAGGCTGGATGGAAGCTAATTTGGAACCATACCAGATTAGATTGTTTTACATGGTGTGTGTAGTGCTGGTGTGCAAGATTGGAGTCTATAGACTCACTTTCTACAATGAAACATATGGACAGTGGTGCATGGCAATCTAATGGCTGTGTGATCAGTCTCTTTAGCATTAGAGTCAAGACTAGTGAGTTCATTATGCGTAATTGGGCACTCTTCTGGAGCTTGGTAAGTAGATGCTTGTATAAATGGTCAAAATCAGCATTTCACATACTGTATACAAAGCAGGGTCTTTGGTCTTTGAGTCTGTTCATGGCAGCCCATCCTCTTCTCTTCATACCTTTTTGAATTGATATGATGTAGTAACTTGGTAAAGATTTCCCGTCTGTATTGGGATAAGTATGTGGGTTACCTTGTGGTATTCAACCCTTGGAGAGAATGTTGGCATACTAGGGCCGGTATCACAATATTCTTTTCCATCGCAAAAATGAAAACACGAAGCAGACCAAACTCGAAGCACTCCAAACATTGTGTGCTATAGCTTGGAAGGAAGAAAAAAAATTACTCTGGATGACAACATAATGTTTGTTTCCAACATTAGGGCTGTTTTCCTAAATAAGTTAAATCCGGTATGTGTTTTCTTTCCTTGCCACGACACTAATGAGTATCGCGGTACTGGTATCGTCCCGGCCTGATGGCCTACTCCACAAGTTTCATGAGACAGCTGGGTAGATGATCTGTCAAGGCAATTATCCCTTTTTTTCTACTTTCTCCTAAGAGTGTCTTATGCTCCAAACAATTGGATTAAAATATAATATAGTTAAACAATTTAAGTTGACTAAGAGAGAGAGGAATTCCCATTTTCTTCTTGTTTTACTGGATTTATCTTTTTCCACAAAATTCCATCTGACAAACCTGTCACTTAGACTAGTTTTTGATTTTTTTTCTCCCAGGAAATCAAATCCCATATTAAGGAAGAGTCGGTACAATACCATTATGAGATATCGACTAATTACATCCTTTCATGATTGCACTATCTGTATAAAATCTATGTGGTTATTATATCATGTTAATTTACAGCATATGTTATAAATGCTTCAC
Organism: Oncorhynchus gorbuscha; assembly: GCF_021184085.1. NCBI lineage: Eukaryota > Metazoa > Chordata > Actinopteri > Salmoniformes > Salmonidae > Oncorhynchus > Oncorhynchus gorbuscha. The sequence continues at coordinate 33,436,204 of NC_060177.1, read as the reverse complement.
GTAGGCCTACAATAGATCTTTAAAAACAGGTAGGCCAATGCCAAACACTTCGCAAACATTTGGTAACCTAATCAATATTATGGAAATAGTGAGAGAAGAAATATGTATTTGTTTGATATTAATAGGTAACAATTAATACTTAACAAATAGTAAGACATTTCTATTCTACTAATGCAGTGTTTTTTTTATTTTTTTTAAAGGGATGGTCACCACTCTAGCTCCCTGCAGTTAATCTGGGCATATAATCACTAGAGACAGTTTGAGCTGACAATTGAGTTAAAGACTGCATTCCATAAACACCTTGTCAGCCCAGGGATTCGATCCAGCAACCTTTCGGTGAGCCTGAGGCGACATATGATTGTTAGAAGAAATGACAAAGTCTCTCTCACTTGCTTAGAATATTCCACGACAAAACCAGAAATGATTCTGTATACATAAAATAAAATTAAAATAAAAACAATGCTTCTAACATGCAAAATGTGACACAGTGATTCAAAACAGGCCAAACATCTAAATATGCCTTTTTAAAATCGTCCAGTTCTGCAATGAGTGAATCCCTTTATGAAGTCCCAGTCCAGTAACCTTGATGAGGCAAATCTATTTCCCTTACATTACACCAACAATCAACTTCTCTCGAACCGAAAAAATGATTCCTAATTGGATACTGCAGGGAGCGTTGCAAAGCCACGTTGCCTAGCGACAAGCCATATGATAGTATCGGTTTGGTGTCTTTGTGCATAATGACATTTATAATTATTTGGCAATTACCACCTTTTTCTAATGAGTTCTCGCATTCCGATTCCCCGGCATAGCAAAACCATTATCGAGATCTGAAACTGATACCGACTCCAGGGAACCTCCACACTGTAGTAAGATAAAACAGAGCAAAATAAAATTGCATGTAAAAATCCCTCAAGGTTGTTATGTGATGCTAGAGGCTTATTAGAGCTCATTGTCACGTTAAGCATCTATTGCTCGTTGTGCATCTATCTATTGTGTCAGTGCTGACTCGGTGATCTTGGTAGCAGTAGAACCACTCAAGTGTGTCAGAATTAGCCATTTAGGAGCATTTTTACAGGGATACTTAACCATCTGTAGTAATCACAAGCTGCTCATCTTAATAAACTAACCGAACATATATCAGATAGGAGATGAGGAGGAGTGGAAGAGAGAGGTGAGACATGATACAGACTGGTCATATGATATACTGTAGAGGGGGACAGGGGCTGCTCGGCAGTCCAATTTACACCTTAAATGAGGCCTTGACATTGAACAGGAAGCAATTTCAGATCTCTTAAAAGGAGTCGTGGGTAGAGGGTCACTGGATGCACCTCGGCCGTGTATGTTTACAGCTTTAAACACAACTAAAATTGGAGTCGCAACACGGGGTTGACCCTCCTCTGATCATCCCTGAATAGGGTGCATGATAATAAAATACCTCTCTGTGATGCTGCTGACCAGGCCACCTAGATAGCAAGTGGTGGTCCAAACCATATGAGGTCAAATCAAATGTATTTATATAGCCCTTCGTACATCAGCTGATATCTCAAAGTGCTGTACAGAAACCCAGCCTAAAAACCCCAAACAGCAAGCAATGCAGGTGTAGAAGTACGGTGGCTAGGAAAAACTCCCTAGAAAGGCCAAAATCTAAGAAGAAACCTAGAGAGGAACCAGGCTATGTGGGGTGGCCAGTCCTCTTCTGGCTGTGCCAGGTGGAGATTATAACAGAACATGGCCAAGATGTTCAAATTTTCATAAATGACCAGCATGGTCAAATAATAATAATCACAGGCAGAACAGTTGAAACTGGAGCAGCAGCACGGCCAGGTGGACTGGGGACAGCAAGGAGTCATCATGGCAGGTAGTCCTGAGGCATGGTCCTAGGGCTCAGGTCCTCCGAGAGAGAGAAAGAGAGAATTAGAGAGAGAGAGCATACTTCAATTCACACAGGACACCGAATAGGACAGGAGAAGTACTCCAGATATAACAAACTGACCCTAGCCCACCGACACACAAACTACTGCAGCATAAATACTGGAGGCTGAGACAGGAGGGGTCACTAGACACTGTGGCCCCATCTGATGACACCCCCGGACAGGGCCAAACAGGAAGGATATAACCCCACCCACTTTGCCAAAGCACAGACCCCACACCACTAGAGGGATATCTTCAAGCACCAACTTACCATCCTGAGACAAGGCCGAGTATAGCCCACAAAGATCTCCGACACGGCACAACCCAAGGGGGGGCGCCAACCCAGACAGCAAGATCACATCAGTGACTCAACCCACTCAAGTGACGCACCCCTCCTAGGGACGGTATGAAAGAGCCCTAGTAAGCCAGTGACTCAGCCCCTGTGATAGCGTTAGAGGCAGAGAATCCCAGTGGAAAGAGGGGAACCGGCCAGGCAGAGACAGCAAGGGTGGTTCATTTTCCAGAGCCTTTCCATTCACCTTCACACTCCTGGGCCAGACTACACTCAATCATATGAGATTTTGGCCGATAGTTTTTTATATTTTCTGGGTCAAGGTTTGGCTTTTTCAAGAGAGGCTTTATTACTGCCACTTTTAGTGAGTTTGGTACACATCCGGTGGATAGAGAGCCATTTATTATGTTCAACATAGGAGGGCCAAGCACAAGAAGCAGCTCTTTCAGTTTAGTTGGAATAGGGTCCAGTATGCAGCTTTAAGAAGTCCACTTAAAATGTTCAACACAAAAAAAACGATCTAACATGATTTTCCACTTACTATACCGACTGTCGTCGATTCGCCAATACAGTCTCTTCTGTGCATCTTATGGGGCAGGTATTCCTAAACTGGGGTACGCCAAATAAAAACGTGATTCACATTTATTTTTTAAATAAAAAATAAATAATAATAATTCCTTTTTTCCCCCACAATTTCAAACAGTCCATTTATATTTTCCAGCGGGGCTATACATTTGGTTGAGGTTTTTTCCTCGCCTGAGTAGCCTCGTTTCACTGCCAAAAATAAAATCACACCATCTAGTGTTCAGCGAAATAACACAATGTCAAATACAGATAGCCTAGTCAAATAATTAACATCCAATCACATTAACCGTTACTCTCCCGTGGGTATTCCACCAATGGTCCATATGTAGCCAAACATAGCTGCTGCTCATTCCGTTTGCTCGAAAATTGATAAATGGTTATATTGGGAGAAGTGCTTTTCCTCAGCCACAATGTGTTTATATGTACAAAAGTACTATCTCACAACTTGATGAAACCTTCACTCTTGTGCAGAGATTTAGAAAGAAAACATGCCAATTTGGAGAAGAAGCCACATGAGTCTTTTGAGCGAGAATTAAGATGATCTTCGAGTAGTAAGACATGTATAAAAGTGACAGATAACACTAATAAGAAGGGGCTAGAAGCGTCTGATATGGTGAGCTACCGAGTGGCTAGGACAGGCAAGCCTCATACTATTGTGGAGTACTTCATTCTTCCTGCTGCTGTGGATATAGCTGGGACAATGCTGGGGGAAAAGGCCCAAAAAACTATACAGACAATGCCTTCATCAAACAACACTTTCACAACCCATCAGTGACATGGCAGGATATGTTTGAAACAATTGCTGTTTCGCATACAAGCCAGTGAATTCTATGCGTTTACAGCTGGATGAGTCAACAGACGTGGTGGGCCTGGCACAACTGGTTTATGTCCGTTACGTTTATGGAGGTCAATTAAGGAAGACATCCTCTTCTGCAAACCACTGGAAAACAGGAGAGGATATTGAAAACAGGAGAGGATATTTTTAATATACTGGACAGCTTTGTGACATCAAATGGACTTTGATGATCAAGATGTTTTGGTATCTGTACTGATGGCGCAAAATCCATGACAGGGAGACGTAGTGGAGGGATAACGCGTGTGCAAGCAGTTGCTCCCGACACCACGTGGGTACACTGCAGCATCAACTGAGTGGCTCTTGCTGCCAAGTCGAATGCCTGACAGCTTGAAAGATGTTTTGGACACTACAATGAAAATGGTTAACTTTGTTCAAGCAAGGCCCCTGAACTCTCGTGTATTTTTTGCACTATGCAATGATATGGGCAATGACCATGTAATGCTTTTACAACATACAGAAGTGCGCTGGTTAACCATATCATTGCATAGTGCAGAAAATACACGAGAGTTCAGGGGCCTTGCTTGAACAAAGTTAACCAAGTTTTTTTTTAAATTGAGAGACGAGGTTAAAGTTTTCTTTACTGACCATAATTTTCACTTGTCTGACCGCTTGCATGATGACGAGTTTCTCACACGACTGGCCTTTCTGGGTGATGTTTTTTCTCACCTGAATGATCTAAATCAAGGGTTACAGGGACTCTCCGCAACTATATTCAATGTGCGGGACAAAATTAAGGCTATGATTAAGAAGTTGGAGCTCTTCTCTGTCTGCATTAACAAGGACAACACACAGGTCTTTCCATCATTGTATGATTATTTGTGTGCAAATGAACTCAAGCTTACAAACAATGTCGAATGTGATATAGCGAAGCACCTGAGTGAGTTGGGTGCGCAATTATGCAGGTACTTTCCTGAAATGGATGACACAAACAACTGGATTTGTTATCCCTTACATGCCCTGCCTCCAGTCCACTTACCGATATCTGAACAAGAGAGGCTCATCAAAATTGCAATTCTGTGAATATTGAATATAATCAGAAGCCACTGCCAGATTTCTGGATAGGCCTGCGCTCAGAGTATCCTGCCCTGGAAAATTGAGCTGTTAAGACACTGATGCCCTTTGCAACCACGTACCTATGTGAGAGTGGATTCTCTGCCCTCACTACCATGAAAACTAAATACAGGCACAGACAGTGTGGGAAATGTGTGCATCCTTTCAAGCACACCCATCTCATTAACCTGTGGTGATTTATTCACAATTTTCGATGAACAAATACGGTTTTATATGTATGATGGTTAAATAATGAGCAAAATTATTGATTATTATTTGTGCCCTGGTCCTATAAGAGCTCTTTGTCACTTCCCACATGCCTGGTTGTGACAAACTCACACTCATTTTTATGTTTAATAAATTAAGTGTGTGTGTGTGTGTGTGTGTGTGTGTGTGTGTGTGTGTGTGTGTGTGTGTGTGTGTGTGTGTGTGTGTGTGTGTGTGTGTGTGTGTGTGTGTGTGTGTGTGTGTGTGTGTGTGTGTGTGTGTGTGGCAGGCTTACAATGATGGCAAAAAAAAAAAAAAACATTTTCAGTGGGCGTTGACCCTGGTGCTAGAGGGGGAACGCAGCTGGAGGTTGAATGTTTGAAGGGGTACAGGACTATAAAAAAGTTTGGGAACCACTGCTATGGGGTATTGGATAACATGAGAACAACTTTGCACACTCTCTTGACCTCTAGTGCAGGCTACACAGTCATGTCCCAGTCCCTTTCTCCCCATGCTTAGAGAAGCAGGCAGGTGAGGTGCAGTTGAAAGACACCGCTCTGATTCACCTAATTCTCTAATTCATTTCCTCCTGAAAAGCAGCATCCTCACTCCCACACTAAGCTCTTCACAGCTAAAACGCGGCTGCACCAGACACCCACTGCAGAAGACCATATAATTGTACATTTCTGTGCTGTTTTTAATCTGCAGCCATTTTCTCTACAGCGTTTCCACGGCGACAGGGCAGCCTCCTGGTTTGGGCGCGGCACTCTTGCCAGGCTCCTGCCAGCGTGACGTGTGCCCCGGGGCTCAGGTCTCGGCTTCTCTGTCGACCTAGGCAACAAACAACAAAAAAAACTAGGACAGATGCTCGTGTCGACAGTCTCAAGATGAATATGAGAAACAGGCAGCGAGCACTCATTCAAACTGGCCGAACCTGTCAGTTGTAACATTCCTGCTTGCATTTGACGAAGGTGGTCAACACCCACAGTGCCAATCCTTTACCCAGCACAGAAAGAAATCATAATCCAAACTGTGACATAGCCTGTCTGTGATGTAGCAAAACAGTCTAACCTTTAAGATACTCTCTCCAGGTGGGCTGGCGTGTCCAAAGGAGTATGGCTTTCTAATCCCTGAGCAGCTTAAATATGAATGATTATGTGCTGGTTAAATTGTCCCAGCTCAGTAAGCAAATACCCCAAAAGGATACCTGCCGTAGGTCAGACACGGCAACTTTCTCTGTGATCGTCTTAACATGGAACCGTACCGTTCTAGTGTTCTACACTTGCAGTGTTCGGTACTAATTTGAATAAATACAGAGTCGAAACGAGCACAGTGTGCTCGTGAGGGACCAGGCTTTGAGGTGCAATGTTTACGCTGAGTCTCTTCCCGGAAAGCTGTCAGAGTATCAGACATACAATACATTTGTTTACATCAGTTTGTGTAGATAAATGAATGCATGAATAAATAAAGCATCTAATTTCTCACTGATGTACTGTATACAGTATATCTGTGGCCTCTGGTTGTGCAGCTGTTTCCAATGCAATCCTCTTACGTGTAGTACTCTCCCCCTCCAGGCTTATAGTGGTGTATATTACCATAATACCAAACAGGGTTCATCCATATAGACCAAACACACAGCAGTATCTGCCTGAAGCTTAATTGTTTGAATAAATAGTTTTTTATTGAAAGATCTACCGTATGCACTCGCTCAACATGGAAAGATGTAACTGCTCTCTCTGTAAGTAAAATCTTTGTCAAACCCACACAATTGTTCAGATTTTTAAGTACCTTGAGGGGCGTCTGGAGCAAAGCCATGTTCACTACAGGAATCAAATAGGTTTGCAAGTACACACACACACACACACACACACACACACACACACACACACACACACACACACACACACACACACACACACACACACACACACACACACACACACACTCTCCGACATGGGCACAATAACATTGCTCACATAGGCCTAACCATGTACGTAGGCTATACTCCACTGCAAGGGTGGGCTTCCTAAGCTTGTTACAGGACTTCAGTGAGAAGTTAAACTCCTGTTTTTGCTCCCCAGAATCAAGTGGCAGAGAAATGGAATCCAGTGTATGAGGAGTTGGTGTAATCCCCCATAATGCACCTACGTTGTTCCCTTTAATGGTTTTATGAGATTATTTCTCCTCAGAATAGCATCTTTCCATTTTCTGGTGCCGTTGTGTCATGTTTGTGAATGAGGTGCTTTGGGTTGAAGGCACACTGTGTATATGGACAGGAATTGGCTTATGGAGGATTTATTTATGGGATTTCACTTTTTTCCAACCCTGAATTTCATGCTCTTCTCCATGCTCTTTTTTTGCTTAATGTCGGAAGCTCACTTTGACGGAGTCTTTTGGGTTTATCCCTAACTCGTTTAATTTCAGTTACACAAACGAGGTGAATGGGGAAAACATTGATACAATATGGTATTTTATTTTGGAGATTATTGCATGAAGAGTGTCAGCTCAGTCCAGCTCTCGTGCATTTTTCTCCGGCCTGTCTAGTTTTTTTTTTCATTCCTTGAAAGCTACGTACAATATCGTACAAATACCAACAATATGTTGAGGTTTTTGTATCTCAATGCTGTCATTGCATCTTTTAATGTCATGCCTAAATCCTCCTTTGGGCTTTGGCAAGTTTTAAATTGGTAGTTTCACGGTCTGATCACCTCCTCCCTGCAGAAGACAGAGCCACATTTCATTCAAGCTGGCCAGGCAGTCTGTATCTCTCCCTTCCCATCTTCTTTAATAGGACAATGGGCTGAGTGTTGGGTTACTGTCCTTGAGAGAGAATATATACTGTAGCCGTGTAGCGCGGCGAGTAAACCTCTAACCACTGAGTGTCCATGTCCTGTCTGTCCTTGCTCAAGCAGTAGTCATTGGAGCATAAATGTCTGGCATTTTCAGCAGCACAGAAATTATTAATTTGAATGATTCAAATTAATGTCAATTTTTCATTTATTTCGCTTTTCCTGGCTGCATATTGTCTGTGGCTGTCATCAGAATGGCTATTTGACTAACATCGATTCGGCATGGCTGACGTTTCAACCATTGCCTACCTGATGTACAACACGTCGGAAATTAAATTATTATTAAAAAAATAATAATAATGTTAACCGGCACCTGAGAAAATAACAGATTTGAGCACTCCACTGTGAGGTGAAGGTCTCTTTCTAGTCTCATAGAGATGTAACCTGGATCCTCATGTCACACAGGGATCGACTCTGGGATATTGGCCTAGTTGTTTTTACCTCATGTTTAGCCTGTATTTCTCCTGAATTCTATCTACGCCAGTACTGTTCTTCAAGGATTTTGTCTGTGCAGGGATTCAGTAGCTTGAAGCTACCATCCTTGCTTATCTCTGGAAGGCTCCCTATGTCTGGTGGTTGAGGTATCCATTTCACTGATGACTGACATGACATTTCCTTTATAATGTCAAAGGCTTCTTTCTCCCGTGCAACAGCAGAAACGTGGACTGGAGTAGGGAGGTACATTTTAATTTATTTTGATTTAACTAGGCAAGTCAGCGAAGAACAAATTCTTATTTACAGTGACGGCCTACCCATCATTGTATAAGAACAGGATGCATGAAAACGCAATTGACAAACCGATGAGAACGGAATGGCCTATCTCAGGGCTCTGAATATTTAGCACCCGCACACAAGCACAATTATGGCTTAATTTTTCCCTCGTTATGGGCTACCTAATTCAACCCATATTTCCCTTCTGAGTCCTCACTCGTACACAAATTGACATCTGGCCTCCAACCCCTGGGCAGATAAATGAGATCAAACTCACTTGGCCCTGCATGATCCCATCTCCAGCCTGAGGGGTGAAGCGCTCGCCCTCCCACCCCACCCTCTCTGTTCCCCTCTGTCTGTCACTGAGCAGGGAATTGGAGTCACAGCTTGTTTGCTGAGTAACAGTCTAACAAATATGCTGCTCAGGGGCATTAAAGCCTATGGAGAGAGGAGAGGGTTGCTTTTAGGCTCCCCATCTCAGCTAATGGGAGCGGGCGCAGCAGTGATAACTGCAGACAGGTGGGGCTTGGGAGGTGTCTGGATTCATCGGACACTAATGCAGAGGGGGTTGAGGAATGTCTTGTTTGGTTTACAGCATTGCTGGCAGGAGGCTTTGGGCTTTAGGCATTAACCACGGGTTTAAAGCAGGCAGGGTTTAACTAGCTCTAAATGCAGTTGGCCTGTTGATGCAACTTTAACACTTGCATCATTCTGAAATGGGATGCTGTGATAATCTTGTAGATTGGTTATTACTGACTATGATGCACTTTGTTTTCATACACATGGTTGTTATTGTTCTCATACCTTATGCACCTTATGCACCATTCATGTAACTATCTTTGTCAAACAACCCATTAACTGTATTTTTTTCCCCATTGGAAAACCAAATAAAATATGTCACAACAAAGCCCTGGTTAATTTGACATCTTTTTGTTGGAAGACTGTCAGCAGTTTGATTCCTCGTCGTTAGGCCTAGCCTTGTTCTCTGTGTGAATGTGTTCTGTCTGGCATGGAGGAACCCTCTCAGGAGACTGCCTTCCTCTGACTCCAAGTACAACGCACCTCCATTTGAATAAATGAACAATGGTGGGAGAGAAAAACCACCACGACTGTTCATTAACTGCACTGCACCGCACCTTGCCGAACCGCATGGCTTGTGTGAGAGAGGGTGTCAACGCCAGCCAGCTGTAGCACATGCTAGAGACAGTAGGGATGGCTGAGCATCCCACATACAGTGTGAGCATTGTGTGAAACTTGAGGTTGAGCTGTGGATGCACTATAATTATCTTCAAATGTGCTCACCCCCATTTGTCATCAGCTGCTGCTGTTTGTTGTCCCTTCATTTTCTCCAAACAGAATCTCTCTCCAATTAACAGTCCTTAGTGTCTGACCCAGAGAAGTATATCGAGCTTTAATCATCATTGTCAGTAGGAGAATGGAAGGAGGAGATTTAATGTTTCATTTAGTTAGTCCCAAACTCATAATTTGGCCTGCTGGCATGACTCTGCTGCTCCTCCCTGTTGACTCTATGATAACCTAGTAGGAGTGCTTTCTAGCCTTTAGTGCTGGGCGTTTCGTGTTTTTTGAGGTATGTTTGGTTTCCGATCGGTTATTGAAAAAATAATCACAGCTTTCAATTTCGGTTTAGATTTATTTATTTTTTGACACCAAATGCACTATGCATTGTGGGTTGAATGCTATGACAACACTAAATGAAACTGTTAATAAAAGTCCCGTGATGTTAGTGACTGCCCATTACTGCTTATCACTTATTAACTATCATTAATTCACTTTACTTGAATAAAATATTTTATTTGATGACTTTATTTCATTCCAAGTCATCTCATCTCTATAGAGCTGCTGCTTATGCTGTCTGACAAATTCAACATTTTAGTAGTTCTTCAAAGTAAGTAAGGCATACTTTATGACTGCTGAATTGCAACTATCAATCACTTAGAACATATGTCAAACTCATTCCAAGGAGGGCCTTGTGTCTGCGGGTTTCCGCTCAAACCTTGTACTTGATTGATGAATTAAGGTCAATAATTAGTAAGGAACTCCCTTCATCTGGTTGTCTAGGTCTTAAAAAAACGAAACGCCGCAGACATTCGGCTCTCCATGGAATGAGTTTGACACCCCTGACTTAGATAATGTATTTTCAGCCTCGCGAAGCAACTGCTTTCTATCCCTCTCGATCGCATGTCTCTCTTCTTTGTCTCCATGTCTGCTTCACACAGGCCGGACAAGTTTTAAGCGGTCACGCAATTGATTTATGGTCATTGTACCACGTTTTCTGCGCTAAACTATGTCGAATGTGGGCCTGTTGGAAACTAAACTCCCTACTACGTGCCACAGTTCAGTCTTGATCTGATTTATCTCTACAGAAACTGCACATCGAGCTCACATAATAGAAATAGACATTTTAAAATGGAATTCAAATAATTGAACTGACCTCAGTCAATGTTTTTAAAACTGAAGAATTTTTTAAAACTTTTTTCCCCCAACTCTGGATGGTAACATTAATAGATTCAGAGAATTAGTTTGAGGAGAATTTTCTCTGCAATCAGACACCGCAATACCCTGAAAACTCTGGGGTAATTTACTATGAGGTTAATCTGGAATTCCATTGATTAGTATTTAGAAAGAAGTAATCTCACGCTACCTTACTCTTGCAGCTCTTTCATGCCAAAGGCTGCAAACTGCAGTGGCAGACGGCCTGCGACTGACATAAAAACCCAATAACAGCCACCTCGGCTCACAGTGAGTCTATTTACGGGTTTGCTTCCGTCTTCCAGCTCAAGCTATTGAACTATCCTTACCTGTTATCCTCAATCCTTAGCTGAAGGTTCCCGTCTAGGATTTACCCAGCAATAATGAAATGATGTCAGGCAGAAAAGAAGTGTGTGAGAAAGGGAAATCGATGCAGGTGGTTGGGGAGTGAGAGAATACCCCGCTCTATTATACACTGTGTCAAAGCCCCCACTTCCACCTGGGTAGAGATCAGAACGGTGGCTCTGTTTATTTACAAGGTATTGTGATGCAGGGATATTGTGGCGCTTCATCCCTGCTCCCGTTCTGTATAATGGAATTGAGAGCAATAATAAATTCTAAGTCAAACCGTCAGCAGATACATTTTTTTTACCTTTATTTATCTAGGCAAGTCAGTTGAGAGCAAATTATTATTTAGAATGACGGCTTACCGGGGAACAGTGGGTGAACTGCCTTGTTCAGGGGCAGAACGACAGATGTTTAACTTATCAGCTCAGAGATTCTATCCAGCAACCTTTCGGTTACTGGCCCAATGCTCTAACCACTCGGCTACCTGCTGCCCCGATGCCTTAAATTGCTTTCAATCCCCCCAATCAAATCTGATTGAGAGGTTATGAATAACTCAAAGCATTCCTCTCCAATTACACACACAGGGCTAGTATTTTCTTTGAATAGGTCAAATTGAGGATCGATTTAGATAGAAGCTATATTCCTTCTAGATTGGATCTGGAGGTTATTTTACGGAGTCATCAGTATACCCAACATATAGAAGCCAACAACATTGATTTGCTTTGCTTTAGAATCTCCCACTCACCTTCTCAAGACCGTCTACAGTCGACTCTTCTTCTCATGCTGTTTGCCTGCCGTAGTTGCGGAAATGTACGCCACCTCTCTGTATCAGAGAAATTAACTCGTCGCTTTGTCGTCTCCTTCCTCCACTCAGAAAGATGGGCAACAGCGAAGGTCAGTATAGAGTGTTGGAGAAGAGGACGGAATTCTCCAGAGTTGCCTCCTTTTCCCTTGAGCCCCCTATTCCCTTTCTGTGGGACTCCCTGTCTCCCAACATGTGTCCTGCTCCAAAGCAGAGCACGAGGAAGAGCATTCAAACTCATCGTATTGCTTGGTATTCCCAGCACAGAGATTATGGATGTGGGGGATGGAACTCCACACAGTGCTCTCGATTAAACACTCTCATTAGACTTAATTGAATATTGCTAACAAAACTGCGGGATAATGTTTCCACTTCTCAAACAAGAGGTCCCCTCCCTGTGCTTTTTTAATGTTTCTCATTGTAATCCGTATTAGATAGATAATGTGTGTAACACAGCAAGCCAGATGGATAAATGTGTGTTTTTTTGTAAATGTGTGTTATGTAACTATGTTTGGGATCATGCTTTGCGCCTTTCTCCAAATCCGCTTGCATAGTCATTTCATGATTAATTGTCAATTCCATAGACACTATTCAATCAAGTAATTCCCATACCACGTCATGTTTAGCTGCTGCATAGCCATGTCTATGTAGACCTGTATGTGTGAAGTCTGTCGGGGCATGAATAGAATAATATCTTCTTTTAATAGCTCTCTTTGGATTTACTTTTTTATGGCAGGTTTCGCCTAAAGGTATAATCTAAAATGTGCTCGTTAATATATTAATCCTGGAGTTCTTTGAAATATGCATGCCATAATGGAGAGGTAGCATGCCAAGCAGGCCTCGGAAAAACAAACAACCAACCACAGAGAAGAGGACAGAGGCTTTCACCGTGCAATTAAGGAGGCAGTAAGACTGAAAGGACACTTGATTTGAGCTGATTGAGCTGATTGAATGGGCTACATCAGGCTCCATGAAAAGGAGAGGTAAACTGATACCCACTCTCTGGATCTGTAATGGCGGGCTCAAATCGACAATGCTTATCCTGCAAGTAACAATTAGCCTACCTCATCTGTGAACATATTTATGGTCTTGTGTGTTTTCTTAGATTATTCTATTCTTACGAGGAGAATATTAACTGAAACAAACATAATCACCCCTAATCCAAGAGAGGAGGTGGGAGAAACAATCAACTGATTAAGGGTGAACACTTTGCAATTAAGATGTTAGAAATCACTGTTGGGACTTGCTGCTTCGTAGGTTTTCATCCGCAGATGCACCTGATTTTTTTTTTACTCCAATGCCACAGCGTGGAAGTCTTGGAGTAATAAAACAATATATTCTCTATTTTAAAGCTGCAATATGTAACTTATTCCAATTTTAGCAACTAGGAAATGACGGTGCAATTTCTGCATAGTGCACCTTTTAATAATTAAGTCTTTCTTTAATTAGCTTTGTGGTTGCAATCCTGCAACTAGACTGTGACATGACATATCACTTAGAGCCCAGAGCCTTTACGCATACCTGAATTATGCATTCATTGGAGTCACGGGTTGAATATGCACAAGTCTGTTTCGAAGTCTATCCAATTGCCTGTACTGTGTATATCAAATTGCAAGTTTCTGCACCTTTTGTAATTTGTTTTGTATTTAAAGTCATGATGAATGGCTTTCCCAAATGAATTATTGTCGGGAACTCTGGCCCTAGGCAACAGCAGTGACTAGGGTCTGGGATGAATGACGGACTCTCTTGGTAACTTCAAAAAGGGAAAAAAATCTCATTCAGGGGTGGAGCCTCAGACAGACAACTCTCCCAACAAATCACCAGGCGTGCTGGAACGTTGCGATCCGATACCAAAGTTTGCCGGTATAAAGCAGTGATATTAGTGAAGGTAGTTGACGCAAACTAGCCACTTGTGAAAGCTTGTGTAAACCGGAACATTGATACATTGAGGGGGGCAACCTGTCTGTCTATGGAGAAGTCTAATGAATAGGTAATAGGACTATTATTCACACATGGCATGAGAAAGGTGAAGACAAGCCACATAGTTCACTCTCATTATCACTGTGTAGAGGAGGAGAGTAATTACTGCCGTCTTCACAGACTTTGAATGAACCCGAGCTTTCACAACTGTCATAACACAGTCACTTCGATTATAAACACATTGGATCATTTCACCATGACATTTATTTTTATGTTCATCAGTACTTTTCCATGCGTAATGTAATTGATCGAATCATGTCATGATATTAGTATAATACAGGAAGGCACAATTTATAGTCCAATATTAACAAGGGGGGGATTGGGGGGAAATTATTTTCAATTTTGCAATATTTAGCAATAATTGTAAAAGTCTGATAGCAGCAGTTGTGATGTGTGGGTGTGCTAAGATGGGGAGAATGGAGAGCAGGTGGGCAGATCAGTTCAAGTGTTCAGCAGTCTGATGGCTTGTTGATACCAACAGGCTCAGAGACAGTTTCTATCAGACCTCATGTTCTGACACCATCTTCCTGATGGTAAGGGAATGAACAGCTTGTGGCTGGGAGGTGTGTGTGTGGGGTTTTTGATCATGTCGCGGGCCTTCCCTCTGCCACTCTTTCTAGTAGATGTCCTGGATGGGTGGGAGCACATCCCATTTATATTGTGTTATATTGACTACTATTGTGTTTTCCTGATATCTCTCTTGCTCAAGTAGCGGTGCCATTTGTAAAAAATAAATACATTAAAAAGTGTTATACACGTAGAACGGTGTAAAACCAAGTGACGGAAGAGGTTTATACAGCCGTTTTTATTTTACTGGGCAGAGGTCTTTATAGAGCCACTGAAGTATGTCGTTACTGTGAACCAGGGAGAGGAGGAGGATGACGAGGAGAGGAGGAGTGTCCCGTGGGAGGCTGTAAGTGTTTACAGGATTTCTCAGTGATGTGGAGAGCTCCCCTGCCTCGTCCATGCCCCCTCTAATCAGACAGGCAGATACCCACCGCTAGCTGGGGAGAGCTTCCTTACAGCCTGATTTAATGAACCTGTTTACTCCTCATCAGCAGACTGCAGGAGGCTACACACTCCACATGGGCCACACGTCTGAAGATCACAGAGGGAGTGCGAGAGAGAGACTCGTGGAAAGGGAGAATGCAGCTAAACTCTGCGGTTCCCTCAGCAACCCACTGTGAAATGTATAGTAGTGCCTGTCTCCAAAGGTCTCTATCTATCTGTATGGATAACCTCTCCACCCCACTCCCCTCTGTATCTGCTACCCACAGTGGGACTATTGATCAAAGCAGCCTCTCTGTGGATGAGATTATCGCTCCTTTCCGTGAAAAGTGCATCTGCCTGCATGATGGCCGATTTTTAAAGGCCCATGTGGTGTGTTGAGTTTTCTTTGTGTGCCTTCCATTTTGCCACACTTAGGCTTATCACAGTTCGATGTTGGATTTCCATGGGCGGTATGAAGCAGACACTGCACGAGTGGAATAGGAATGTTGACTTAAGAGAAAAGGGCAGCACTCTACTCCAAAGATCTGTTTAATATCTCAATGGAATTGGAAGACACCATCCGAATTATCATGCTGTATTTTACAGTGGACAGAACATAAGTGCTTTTCACTTATTATGACAAGCATATTTCTATAGGGAGGAAGACACATTGGACCCTACGGGCATTTTTTTTTTCTGCCACCCTGGTAATGTTAGAAGACACGTTGAGAGGTTTAATTTAGTATTCTGTCTTGCATGCGATGTCTCACAATATATTCATTAATAACGGTAGAGATAGGGATCCCGGCTAAGTTATTCCATCCTTTTTCCTTCCTTCTTAGTGTTGTTGCTGAGTTCCCCCAGCCCTGAGCTAAACAGGGAACCCACACAGAGCCCAAGGGCTCATCACGACCATTTGTTCATGTACAATTAGCTTTTCTGCAGACTGGAGGTTGCTTCTAAAAGTGTAAAGTCATTTAGAATTAAATTGAAAAAAAAAAATCTGAATAATTGCTGCGGAGCTGAAGTGAAAAGAAAAAGCACTGACATATGTACAGTACCGGTCAAAAGTTTGGACACCAACTCATTCAAGGGTTTTTCTTTATTTTTTACTATTTTCTACATTGTAGAATTATAGTGAAGACATAAAAACTATGAAATAACACATGGAATCATGTAGTAAACAAAAAAGTGTTAAACATCTCTAAATATATTTGAGATATATTAGATTCTTCAAAGTAGCCATCCTTTGCCTTGACAGCTTTGCACACTCTTGGCATTTTCTCAACCAGATTCACCTGGAATGCGTTTCCAACATTCTTGAAGGAGTTCCCTCATATGCTGAGCACTTGTTGACAGCTTTTCCTTCACTCTGGGATCCAACTCATCCCAAACCATCTCAATTGGGTTGAGGTTGGGTGATTGTGGAGGCCAGGTCATCTGATGCAGCACTCAATCACTCTCCTTAATCAAATAGCCCTTACACAGCCTGGAGGTGTGTTGGGTCATTATCCTGTTGAAAATCAAATGATAGTCCCACTAAGCGCAAAACAGATGGCATGACGTATTGCTGCAGAATGCTGTGGTAGCCATGCTGATTAAGTGAGCCTTGAATTCTAAATAAATCACAGACAGTGTCACCAGCATAGCCCCCCCACACCATCACACCTCCTTCTCCAAGCTTCACGGTGGGAAACACACATGCAGAGATCATCCGTTCACCTACTCTGCGACTCACAAAGACATGGCCGCCAGGAAACCTAAAATCTCAAACTTGGACTCATCAAACCAAAGGACAGATTTCCACCGGTCTAATGTCCATTGCTTGTGTTTCTTGTCCCAAGCAAGTCTCTTCTTATTGGTTTCCTTTAGTAGTGGTTTCTTTGCAGCAATTTGACCATGAAGCCCTAATTCACACAGTCTCCTCTGAACAGCTAATGTTGAGATGTCTGTTACTTGAACTCTATGAAGCATTTATTTGGGCTGCAATTTTTGAGGATGGTAAAACTCTAATAAATGTATTCTCTGCAGCAGAGGTAACCCTGGGTCTTATGAGAGCTAGTTTCATCGTAGAGCTTGATGATTTTTGCGACTGCACTTGAAGAAACGTTCAAAGTTCTTGAAATGTTACTCATTGACTGACCTTCATGTCTTAAAGTAATGATTGACTGTCGTTTCTCTACGCATATTTGAGCTGTTCTTGCCATCATATGGACGTGTTCTTGGTCTTTTACCAAATAGGGCTATCTTCTGTATACCACCCCTACCGTGTAACAACACAACCGATTGGCTCAAATGCATTAAGAAGGAAATAAATTCGACAAATGTACTATTAACAAGGCACACCTGTTAATTGAAATGCATTCCAGGTGACTACTTAATGAATCTGGTTGAGGGCATACCAAATGTTCAAATCTGTTATCAAATCTATATTTATATTTGCTTCACACTTCAGTATGTGTTATTTCATAGTTTTGATATCTTCACTATTATTCTACAATGTAAAAAATACAGAAAAACCCTTGAATGAGTAGGTGTGTCCAAACTTTTGACTGATACTGAAAAGAAAACAGTGTTCATCTGTTTTTACTATTCACCATCTTTTCTCTCTCTCTGGCCATAGGGCCTACCAGTGTCACACTGTGAACTGACGTGTGATTGGACAGTACAATGCAGGAGATGTGATGAATATGATGAACAAACCTACTAATCCAGTGGCCTTGTGGTTAGTTTGTGTCCGCCCTGAGATTGGAAGTTTGGGAGTTAGATCCCCGGCTGAGTCATACCACATACTGTAAAAATGGCACCCGATCCATCTCTGCTTGGCACTCAGCATTAATGCGATATATTGGAGGTAAGGCCCTGCGATAGACTAGCATCCTGTCCAGGGGGTGTACTTGCACATCAAGCTGACTCACTCTACAGAAACAGGAGATAGGCTCCTGCTCCCATCAGCCGTTCCGGCTCCACAAGCAAAATCAACCTAACATTTTTTTTTACTGCACAGTCAAGGGTTGCTATAGCTTCTGTTTCTATACGGTTGGCTTCTGTTCTCTATTTTACACCTCTGCGAAAGTCACTGTAGGCCTCAGACGGTTCCATTTGTCTCTGGTTTTCTTTGGTTCTACTGGAGGAATGGCTCCCAGTGAATAATAACATACTTTCTTTCTCTCATTATATTTTCAGATTTGTTCCTCACAACCCAAGTTGGCAATGGTCTGGGCTTCGAGACGTGGATTAATAAGGTACGACACAATCACATTTCGGTGTACAATGACAATCTACAGTCAGTGAAAACATGGGCAGAGTTTAGTTGGGGAAGCAGGAAGCCTAGTGGTTAAGAGCATTGGGCCAGTATAACCAAAAGGTAGTTCGAATCTCCAAGCAGACGAGGTGAAAGATCTGCCGACGTGCCCTTGAGCAAGGCACATAATCCAAATTGCTGCTGTAAATTGCTTGGATAAGAGTATCTGCTAAATGACAAACATGTAAATGTAGTTGTTTCTCTCACAGCACAGTCATTTCAGAGAGACTTTCTTTTTGGTAGATTTTATTCAGCGCTTCCACTGATGTGGTAGTTTGCATTCTGCAAGTGCATTGGTACAGTCAGTTCAGGTTTTTTAGGGTATTTCAAATTCAGGATGCAGAGGCTCACGAAGCACAGGCAGGTCACCCGCCTTTTGTGAAGAAGAAGAGGAGGAGGGAAGGATTGAGGTTGGAGGGATATGGAAAATGTGACTGAGGGATAGGAAGGAGGACAAAATGGATGAAAACAGTGGGATAGGGGAGAATTTCTTTGGTGCAGTATTGCAGATGGACCCTGTTCACCTACTGCTGAGTTTGACCTCTCCAGTGCTGCAACTGGTCTGTCTTTGAGCTAGAGGGAACCTTTCTGACAGTGCTTTAATAATCTATTTTTATGGAGGTAATCTCCCCTGTGTTCCCCGGGCCATGCTGCTTTACCTCAGCCTGTAGGGACACTGCACAGTGCATCAGCCAAAGACAGTCCAGCAGGGGATAATTGGGTTGGGTGATTAAAAGCAGAGGTGTGTTCACCAAATCCTTCATCCAGCCGGTTTACCCGTTCCTGTTGTTGGTGTTCTTTTTGTTTCTAGAACGTATTTTGGGAGGACGAGGCGTTTGCTTTTTGGGTTGATGGTGGAATGCACCAGTGATTGGTGGCAGAGTTATTGAAGTGTGTCCATGAGTTAATTCACAGACGCAACACACACACACGCGCGCGCACACACACACACACACACACACACACACACACACACACACACACACACACACACACACACACACACACACACACACACACACACACACACACACACACACACACACACACACACACACACACACACACACACACACACACACACACACACACACACACACACACCAGAGACTCATTTCCTGGTTTCCTGGGTAAGACCCCAGTGATTCCTGGCTGCTGCCTTTACTGGGCTGTCTTTCGTTTAACAGCTGCAGGTAACAGGCCAGTGCTTTCGCCCATTTCAACACTTCATTTTAATGACTTTCTTTCTGAAGACTCCCCGGGCATCCTTCTGCTCTTCTCTCTGATTACGCAAGAACAGCCTTTTGTTTGTGGAGGATGGAAAGGCAGAGGGGATGCTTTTCATTGGCTAATACCAAGCCATGGGCAACCCCTTTACTTTAATACCTGATATGATCTGTCAATTCACCAGCTGAAGGAGCCATTCCTGCTAAACAATCATGCAGGGAATGCATTAGCTGTTTGATACGTTTTCTCAGTAGTCGCAGTAAAGTGGATTCGAAAAGTGCGCCGTTGCATTAGAGACACGCCAAATGCACAGTGTGTAAACGTGAACCTGCTGCCGTAGTCTGGATCTTCACACTTCAATCAGCGCTTCTCACTCAATCAGAAATGCGACACGACAGATTTAATCAGGAACGGCTCCCGTGCCTCAAATGCTCAATTAGTAGGCCACCACCAGTCAATCACAAAGACTTAGATCAGCCCCTACTATACTCTAGAGATGGTTAACACCGAAAATCATATGATTTTATTTTTTTTGGGGGGGGGGGTTTGTTGGTATTTTACTCCCTTTTTACGATCTTGTCTCATCGCTGCAACTCCCCAACGGGCTCGGGAAGTGAAGGTCGAGTCACCCGTCCTCCGAAACATGACCTGCCAAACCCAGAAGCCTGCCGCACCAATGTGTTGGAGGAAACACCGTTCAACTGACAACTGAGGTCAGCCTGCAGGTGCCCGGCCCGCCACAAGGAGTCGCTAGAGCGTGATGAGCCAAGTTAAGCCCCTCCGGCCAAACCCTCCCCTAACCTGGACGACGCCAGGCCATTTGTGTCCCTATGGGACTCCCGATCACGGCCGGTTGCGACACAGCCCGGCAACAAACCCAGGTCTGTAGTGACGCCTCTAGCACTGCGATGCAGTGCCTTAGACCACTGCACCACTCGGGATGCCCCCACAACTCAATCTTCTTGTTTTTAAAGCACGCCCGCAATCCACGAGTCAGTCACACACACACACACATTCGCACATGGACACACTCAATCAAAACGCACTCAGTCAGAGCATCTCTGTGTGTTCCGAACAGATTTAACCATAACCGTTCTCCAAACACACCATCATCGGTGCTCCATGAGTCAACCCCAGACTCAATCAGATGATCACCGTGTAACATAACACAGACCCAAATCAGCAGAGCCACACTGCAGAGCGGTGCGTCCTGCCATGCCGTAGCTGCTCGGTAGGTAGGTAGGTAATGACTGACGGAGAGAGAGAGATGCGTGATGGATGGGCAGGCGGGAGACACTCACATGCTCGCTCAGTCTGAAAAGCTGCCTACTTTTTGTCTGAATGCCAGGTAATAAATAAGCACAAGCAGAAAGGAAAAATCGTGAAAAAATGTGATGTTTTTTTTGTTTACTCTCTTCTCCCTGAAAATATTCCCAGATGCCATAAATCAGTAATGGGTTGCTCGGTAGGACTCCTCTTTCCTACCGGGCCGGGTTCTCATCTGCTGCTCCAGAAGGGAGAAGGAGATAAGGAGAGCGGAAGAGTTTTACAGCCCCCCCAATATCTCCCCCTTTTTTCTGTTTTTGTACCAAATACACGATTCATTATGCCACATCGTGTAGAGTCACGGAGCAGGGAGGGAAGTCCTGCTGCGTTCACATTATGGTATCAAAACTAAAGCAACTCCTGTTTGAGAAAAAGTATTTGACGTTATCTTTTCGGGACCTCACATTCTAAGGGGCCATATGTTTGCTTTGCAAGAAGCCAGAAGAACCTACGACTGTGCCGTGTGTATCCCAGCCTGCTAGTGTGTTTCTATATGTAGCTCGCTGCATGCTTTTTTTGGGTGCAGCGTGTTCCCTCTGGCTGGAGTGTAAAGGCCAGAGGGTCTTCTACATGGTAACAGGAGTGTTCCTGCTCTCTTGGGGCCTTGTGTCAGGGTCCGCTGAGAGCTCTGTGTTAATGAATGCCACTATGTGGGTCACTGGACACCGGTCCCCCAAGAGCCCAGAGTCTAGAGAGGACCCACACACACGCTGATACTCCTGCCATATTCATATACAGTAAAGAGAAACCTTTTGTATAGAGAGACTATTCCAGCTTGAGTCTCAAAGCACAGCTATGTTATTTGCTTTGCTACTGTTCCACTGTCTCCCCTGTCACCCGAGTCCCGTCACCTACTCTGCCTGCTCACACAATTAAAGCAGCCCCTTACTAATGGATGGTCAAAGTACCATGCCATTTGACCTTTCACTCTATCCATCATTCAGTTTTTCAATGTACAGTAGCCAACTGTATCTACGTTTTAATTTGAACGTTCCTTTTTTTTCAGGATGGGAACTTCACCAAAACCCAGCCCGGAAGTATACCAGAAAATGTCAAGAAAGTTGGCCAGTCTTCTTTTGTCGACTTTAGTGAGTTCTCTTTCCGTGTTTTCTCATTCGGTCTTTTAAACTCCCAGTTCCATCGTTGCTCTTTCGCAGTATCAGGAATTGTTGGTGTCTGTCTTCAAAGGCCCCTAAACGTAACTGTCTGTGCTCCTTCGGGATGACATTTTCAAACATCTCTGATCTAATAGGATTTCCCAGACAGAGAGAGCACAGAGTTTCCCAACAATCCTATCTTGTTAGAATGTCTCAGCTTTACTCATTGTTCAGAAGTTTGTTGGCTTGGGCGTTGAAGTAAAAATTCAGTCCCAGTAGATGAGTCGTAATCTTAAAGTTGAAGTAGGTCCAAAATCAGATTGGATTTCTAGATGGGACACAGGGTTCTAATCAATTCCATATCATAAAGCCTCATATCCACTCTAAGTAAACTATTTGTTACATTTTGACTGGATGAAACACACAAACAAACAAATACATACATAAAATATTGATCTTGGCAATGATGTGTAACAGTCAGGAGTGTCATAAAATATTTAGAGTACAAATTTCCTCATCCCAAAAATCAAATGTTTCTTGAGCCCAGGGAAATACCAAGGGAAATTACCTATGTGGTTTTCTGTGTCTATTTAATTCCCTATTTCTGACGGACTTGGCCTTTTTGTTCAAATGTCAAGCTTATCTGAGCAAACTTTTTCTTCTTTAATCATCTTTTCACTTTATCACTATGGAAATGTCACTTCAAGCTGTTACCATGGTTAGGGAAGGTTAAGAGGAGGATGCTCAAAGACTTTCCTTAAAGATTCAGGGGGATATATCTTGTCAACGCTGTTAAACTTTCAGGCTCTGGAGGTTAATCAGGACCGACGGGAATCGGAGGAACGCGTCAATGCTTTTGCCCCCGTTTGTTTTATGTGACGCGTCACTGTTTTGATCAGCTGTGCACATGTGTAGGTGATGCCGTTTAAATGGAAAAAGGATGACGAATGAATGAAGACGGACTGACCATTCATAGTGGTCAGTCCGTCTTCAGAGTATGGCTCTGATGTTGGAGCTCCCAATTACTCTGTGTTGCCTCTCTCGTTGCCTTCTATTAACCCCTCGGAATTCATTATATTTTCCATATTTGTCTGCGCTTGCTTTCTCTTGGCCCTTGTCACTGCATCATGCCAGGCAGGCAGGAGAACCGGGGCATAAGCCAGCACACGCCTGTAACACCTGCAACGGGTTTAAAGAGCTTAATTGCACTGATCTACAAAGCACGTTATCCTTGATTTCACTTTTGTTCCCGGAGTCGACAGAGCTTTTGGTGCCGATTTTTAATATCAGCATCTAATTAAAAGACAAATATTGGATTCAGAGCACCTGTTCTGTGGAGATGGGGGGGGGGATATCACCTCCAGGAGAGGAATGAACGAGAAGGAGACTGGGCGCTTCAAAGACTAAAATGATTTCAATGTGCGAGAAAAAGAAAGGAAAAAGCAGCACAGAAAAGCTGGATGTGTGCAGATAGAACACAGACAGGGGGAGGTGGAGCTGGGAGAGGGGGGGAAATGGAGATGGAGAGGGAGGAATAGAGATGGAGCTGGGAGAGGGAGGAATAGAGATGGAGTTGGGAGAGGGAGGAATAGAGATGGAGCTGGGAGAGGGAGGAATAGAGGGAGATGGAGGAATAGAGAGATGGAGCTGGGAGAGGGATGAATAGAACGAGGCAGATGGAGCTGAGAGAGAGGGAGATAGGAAAGCGAAGAGCGTGACGCGTCTGCTTGATATCGGAGTGGGAGTTATTCTGATCACACTCCAAGCTTTCAATTTCCACATACACCTCAGTGATAGATGGCGGATACAGGAGAGACCTTCCTCCTAAACCTCTTCTCCAACACACACCATCTCTATCGCCTTACTCACTACATCAACAATTCATCCATAAAATGAATCTAGACGCTTTCAAATGGTGATAATGTAATGATGGGCTGTTTCAATTTTACATTCATTGTGTGATTTTTCAGTGTTACCAACTAAGGTTAGCCTTTCTTCCAAAGACTCTTTAGTCAGGCGTGTCAAACTCATTCCATTGAGGGCCTACAGATTTTAGTTTTTTTTTTCTCCTTTCAGTTAAGACCTAGACAACCAGGTGAAGGGAGTTCCTTACTAATGATTGACCTTAATTCAGCAATCAAGTAGAAGGTTTAAGGGAAAACCCGCAGACGCTCTGTCCTCCGTGGAATGAGTTTGACACACGCATTAGAATGACTCCACGAGAATGTCTGACGTAAACCACAGTTTAACGGCTGCATCCGCCGGTGCGGCGCTTCCGTCACACTGTAGCCACGCCACCGGAGTCTTAATGCGTGCACAACATACGCCAGACAAAACATTCCCGTCCGCCTTATCGTAACCGTAATTGCATTTCTCAAAGCGACAGCGCCCGATGCGTAAGTCATTGATGGAGACTGCACAGCGAAGGACCACCGGAGGAGTTGACTGCTGGTAATGCAGGTAGAGGAATTACGTCGATGACGTGACGAGAGTACTTCTGAGGTGACGACTTTTTTCCTCCGTCGGTGTCTTAACAGTGACAGCTCTGTGGTAGAACTACAGGGGTCCATGTGCAGAGAGTCTTCTCAGGTAATGCTTTTGAAATATGAATGGTGTATTTGTGATGGTCCCCCCCTCTCTCCGAGGCAGTATTTATTATTTTGTTCATCTCTGGTGTGATATTTCTCTGACGTTGTCGAGGTACACTTCATCTTCTCTGCCTCTTTTTCTCTGAGAGCAGTGTTGGAGAGGCAAACTAGTGACACGTTATTCTTAGCTTTTGCATTGTCGTGAGGAAGTCTGAAATACTTCATGGTCGTCCTCGAGGATAACACCTTGTACATTATTTTCTCTTTAATCGGCGCGCACCAACACACACACAAATAAAATGTGTCCAACTTTTCACATTGACACACAGAGAGAGCCTCCTTCCCAAGTCTGGTTGCATGACAGGGTCCAGATCAGATTACAGACTGGGGTGTTGTAATGTGTCTGGCTGCGGGCTGGTTCCCTGGGCCAGGGGAATACAGGAAGTGTGGAGAGTGTGTAATCTCTGGGTTTCTCTGCAGGCCCGGCCTCTGATTTACATTGTTATCGGTCCTGTGTTGTATCCTATGAATGCCAATGGGGTTGTCACCCTGCATCAGAGCTTCACCAGGCACTGCGGTTTCCCTCTCTCTTTCTTCTCCTCCTCCTATCTCTCCCTCTCTCTCTCTGTGTCTTTTCCTTCTCCCACTCTGTCGGAATAATAATGTGCTTCATCAGTGGAAGCCAGTGCCATCCTACTAGTCTGACAGTAAACATCAGTGGATGATAACACAGAAAAGACTGACAAGCTCGCTCCGATTTGTGAAACTGTTTTAGTCTCTATCATTCACCTTTTACCTCACTCCCATCTCTCATCTCTCTCCCTACCTACCTACCTGTCTCTCTCTCTTTCCTCAATGCTCTGATGAAATGTTTTTACTCCTCCATCCGTTGTTCTGTCTCTGTTCATTTCAGTTTTTTCCCATCATCCTGCTTTTTGTTGCTCCTTGTTTTATTCATGTCTTTCTCTTTTTTTCTTCCAGATGGAGATGGGTTCCAGGACCACCTTCTTCCAGTGTGTCTGGACGATGCATGCCACAGGAGTGCCATCTACCTTTCTAAGCCCGGGGAACCTGAGGTACAGTACTCCTCCATTGAATCCTGAATCTTCTTTCAGACATGAGCATCTTGGTCATGTTGAAAACACCAGGGGTCCTTTTAGAAGAGCTGCTGAGTGACACAGCCAATACCTGCATCACCCCCCATCTCTTAATTTCAGAACCACTCTCCCCAGTGACCACCCCCCTCATCCAGGAGATCGACAGCACATACTCATAAGTGGCAGGACAACAATGGAGAAAATGGTTTCATAGCCACTCCGAGACTAATGAGAGTCTTGCAGAGAAGATAACAGTCAGCACGGCTTTCACATTTTCCCCCACAAACGTCTGCTTTTGTGTGCCTGTCACAGACAATTATGATTTGAGCAGGGGGAGACTGAGGGAGAAGGAAAGGAGAAAGATGGCAGAACATATGTTGGCTTTTGTTTGGTTGTCATACTGTGCAGTTCTTCGCTGTCAAGAGATGAGGAGAATGGAAAAGTTTTCCATAGTTGATTCCATTAGCAATCCTCTAGCTCATTACTTCTACCTTTACTCGCTCAAAACTGTATCTCTCTCTCTCTTTCCTCTCACCACTGAGTTCCTGCTCGTTTTCTCTCAGCTAGCCTGTGTAGTTCCCTCTGACCTCAGGCTACGAGACATGATTGGATTAGAAGCTTGGTCGGAGGAGATGCTCTGTTCAATCAGTGTCTGGGATCTTTTGTCTGTGTAGGTACGCGTTCCGGTACGTTCCTGCAGGTGTGTATGCTTCTGTAGAGAGGTGCCTGTGTGTGCAGGAACATGGCTCCCCCCGCTTTCCCCTCCCACACTGATTGAGGCCATTTGATCTCGCGGTGTGTTTTTCCTATCACGCTAATCCGCTGCTCATTGACAGCGTAAACATGTAGCTTCACACTCATTAGACTGTTTACAGAGGCTGTCCATTATATTCACTCACACAGCATGTGTACACGCCCTCTGAATATGAGCACAGCACACTGGGTCTCATTAAATTGCTGCATGAGAAGGGATAGGCTATTTTCTCCTATAGGTGGAACTCCATACATCTACCTACCATATCCATCCAGAACCTATACCAATCCACCCCATATCCATGAAGTATTAGTTTCTCTTTTGAGTGTACAGTGCCTTTCAAAAGTATTCATCCCCCTTGGCATTTTTTCCTATTTTGTTGCATTACAACCTGTAATTTAAATGGATTTTTATTTGGACTTCATGTAATGGACATACACAAAATAGCCCAAATTGGTGAAGTGAAATGAAAAAAAAAAAAAATCTAAAAAGTACAAGTGGTGCGTGCATATGTATTCACCTCCTTTGCTATGAAGCCCCTAAATAAGATCTGGAGGAACCAATTACCTTCAGAAGTCATAGTTAATTAGATTGCACACAGGTGGGATTTATTTAAGTGTCACATGATCTGTCACATGATCTCAGTGTATATATACACACACATGTTCTGAAAGGCCCCAACACCACTAAGCAAGCGGCACCATGAAGACCAAGGAACTCTCCAAACAGGTCAGGGACAAAGTTGTGGAGAAGTACAGATCGGGGTTGGGTTATAATAAAAGAATTAAACACTTTGAACAGCCCATGGAGCACCATTAAATTCATTAAGAAATTGAAAGAATATGGCAACACAACAAACCTGCCAAGAGTGTCGCCCACCAAAACTCACAGACCAGGCAAGGAGGGTATTAATCAGAGAGGCAACAAAGAGACCAAAGATAACCCAGAAGGAGCTGCAAAGCTCCACAGCGGAGATTGGAGTGTGTCCATAGGACCAATTTAAGCCATACACTCCACAGAGCTGAGCTTTACAGATGAGTGGCCAGAAAAAAAGCCATTGCTTAAAGGAAAAAAAATAAGCAAACATGTTTGGTGTTTGCAAAAAGGCATGTGGGAGACTCCCCAAACATATGGAAGAAGGTACTCTGATCAGATGAGACTAAAATTGAGCTTTTTGGCCATGTCTGGCACACACCCAACACATCATTACCCTGAGGATCCACATCCCCACAGTGAAGCATGGTGGTAGCAGCATCATGCTGTGGGGATGTTTTTCCATCGGCAGGGACTAGGAAACTGGTCAGAATTGAAGGAATGATGGATGGCACTAAATATAGGGAAATTCTTGAGGGAAACCTGTTTCAGTGTTCCAGAGATTTGAGACTGGGTCTGAGGTTCACCTTCCAGCAGGACAATGACCCTAAGCATACTGCTAAAGCAACACTCAAGTGGTTTAAGGGGAAAGATTTAAATGTCTTGGGATGGCCTAGTCAAAGCCCAGACCTCAATCCAGTTGAGAATCTGTGGTATGACTTAAAGACTGCTGCACACCAGAGGAACCCATCCAACTTGAAGGAGCTGGAGCAGTTTTGCCTTGAAGAATGGGCAGAAATCCCAGTGGCTATATGTGCCAAGCTTATAGAGACATACCCCAAGAGACTTGCGGCTGTAATTGCTGCAAACGGTGGCTCTACAAAGTATTGACTTTAGGGGGGTGAATAGTTATGCACGCTCAAGTAAAGTTTTGTGTTATTTCTTGTTTTTTTTTCACAAAAAAAATATTTTGCATATTCAAAGTGGTAGGCATGTTGTGTAAATCAAATGATACAAACCCCCAAAAAATGTATTTTAATTCCAGGTTGTAAGGCAACAACATAGGAAAAATGCAAACGGGGTGAATACTTTCGCAAGCCACTGGGCATAATTTCACCCAGCCCTCTGTGTCCGTGGTTGGGGGAGGAGTCACGTGTCCCAGCTCCGACAGGATCCAGACATGTTAATGGAACCTATAGCCGGCCTTTCCTCCAGAGACTGGGATCCGTGGGCCGGGAGGTGGCCTAGAATTTGATTGTCCCTTAATCGGCGTGCCGGGAGGAAAGCCCATCCATAAAACATGGAGGGGAACAGCAGGTTGTCTGAGGAGGCATGAGTAAGCGCCCAGGGATGTGCAAGGAATTCCAATGTGCAGGGGAGGGAGAGTGGGGTACATGGGTTGGCCCGTACAGCTCCACCTCCCCTCCCCAGCCCAGAGCACCACACTGTTATTCATTTCATTTTCATGTACTGCTTATCCAAACCTTTGTCCCTAGGTTTGACAGTATCTGGAGCTGGTTGGATATTCTTTTGTATTTATTTTTGGGAGGAAGATAAATCATATATGTTCCTGAGCCGAGTGTGTGTGTGTACAGTATGTACAATGTTAGGTAGCCTACGTCTTCTTGATCTATTTGGATGGCCAGTCAATCATCTGAAGACTCACGACATGAGTGGGAACAGACAGTTGAGTTGAATCCCAGCCAAAGCCCACATCACTTGGTGCATATGAGAGTAGGAACAGGACATGGCCATTTTTTCCACCCCACCGCTTTAATATACACTGGCAAATTTCCAATGTGAAAGAGTCAGGCCATCAGTCTGAGACAGCCAGACACGGCACGGTAGCACCAGGTGACATCCACAGATAACCTCTGTCTTTGTGACATGCTGACATGTGGGTGTAGTCTGTCACCAGCTCTGCCTCCTCGAACTCTTTCTCTCTCATGGACACCTGTCCAATGTTTCGTTATTCATCACAGGGCAATGAATTACACACCTCTTGCATTTCCCCTATTCTGTAACCTTTTTTTCACATTTGTGTTAGAAGGAATTTTATCTTGGCCTCAATTGTTAACTTGTCAAATCTGACCTTATCTGCATCTCTAACTCGATCAGGAGAGAAATGTACGGAAGTCCATCATAGATTATATACATAATTTAAGTAAGGGATGAACGCTGACTTTCTATACATTACCTTGGAATGAATGGACGACGCACTAGGATGATGATTTTGCTGAGCCCCACTGTGGAGTAAATTTTTCCAAGGTAATATACAGAGTGGAGGGGTTTTATCCCACATATACAGTACCACAGATTCCAAAGAAAACAATACTAAAGCACACATTTCTGGTATAGAATAGAAATTACATGTTTTTATTTATATTTTCATTTTGATTAGTACATTTATACTTTTTTACCATCCCACCAGACCTAGTTGCTTGTCCGTTGCCAAAGACGTAATCCAGTCGTTTGTTCTTTTTATTCGGTTGCCATGATGGCCGGCAACGTTCTTATCCCTATAGCCAACTATAGCTAGCACAGTCACGTCAAACAGTGCAGCCAGAATAACAGCAGAGTAGCTGCATTTGCATAAGATGTTTTCTAGTGGAATTTATTTGGATACATCCATAACAATGAGCTGATGATTCACCATTTCACCTGGCAAAGAAAAGTTACTCACTGTTCATTACAGTACAGGAGATCACATTGCAAATGAAACACTAGGCGAAAAGCTAGCTAAATCGTTTGGTACTAGCAAATCTGCCAATATAACAACTGAATTCAACAATACCAGTTGCTGAAAACAGCTCGTGAAACTATACTGAACAAAAATATAAATGCAACAATTTCAAAGATTTTACTGAGGTACAGTTTGTATGAGGAAATCAGTCATTTGAAATAAATTCATTAGGCCCTAATCTATTGATTTAACATGAATGGGCAGGGGTACGTACAGCCATGGATGGGCCTTGAAGGGCATAGGCCCCACCCACTGGGGAACCAGGCACACCCACTGGGAGCCAGGCCCAGCCAATCAGAATGAGTTTCCCCCACAAAATGGCTTTATTACAGACAGAAATACTGTTGAACATGGATTATTGTGGCAAAGGAGAAATGCTTACTAACAGGGATATAACAAATGTATTCACAAAATCTGAGAGAAATTAGCTTTTTGTGCGTATGGAAAATGTCTGGGATCTTTTATTTCAGCTCATTTAACATGGGACCAACACTTTACATGTTGCGTTTATAAATTTGTTCAGTGTAGAAACATGTGGGAGGATTTGACAGCAGTGACATTTTACACGATGACTGCAGCATTGAGGACATTTACATGCACAGTAATAATTCGATATTAAACTGATTATGACAGTTGGCAGATTATGCAATAGTCATGTAAACACCTTACTCTGTTTATCTTAAATCGGTTTAAGATCAAACTCGAAGTCAGCATAAGCCGATTAAAACGCCTAGTTTTCTGAGCAGTCATTATTAGGACATGTAACCGTAATTGGCGTATTTGATCTGCACATGTGCTATCACCAGCCGAGCGAACCTCTTTAGCGCGAGTGAAGTGAGTTCGGAACAACTGAATGGCTGCGTTTCAAACTCATTGGGAGAAAAAAAAACACCCTCGTCCACTTACCCTTATGCATTTTGGGGAATCCATGTCATCATCTTGAACGTCGGTCCAAACAAGGGAATTTCGCAACAAAAACCCCTCGGCCCTTGTTTTTGACGGAGTTTGAAACGCCCCCCATAATTCAATTCGTGATTATTGTACATCCGATGAGAAAAGTCAACCGAAACTTAAAACCTCAACGTCAATATGGATAAATCAACATACACGTGTAAGTAAAAAGGTTAGAAATGGTGCTACTAATGCACATGATGGCACAAACACCTCTCATAAAAGTAATGATGTTTTTGTTTGGTTAGCTTTTGGAAATTGTGTAAATAAAACATTTTCCTTCATAAGTTCCAGGCGAACGTTAGTTAGCTAATTAATTTGCTAGCTATCATACAGTAGGTTTATATTAATAATTATATAGTTATTATAGGTAGACATGCAATCATAATTGACTGAAGCACATATTAAGTGCACAGAAGCCACACGTGGCAGAAAACACAATCGTCGCGGGATGAAGGAGTGACGAATTTCCGGGCAGGGCCTTCCATTTAAAAAAATCATTCCTTCCTCCTTCACCCCTAGCCCTGCAAGCGAATACTCGTGAGACGTCATTGGAAGTGTCCACTTAATTTGAGGGCTGAGGGGATAGGGTATCTTTTTGGGGGAATGTGACCAATGTTTACGTCATAGAAGTACTTACCACTTTCAAACTCAGGAACAGATATGCTTACCAAAAATAACATGGTCACTATGGTAGAGCGTTTATTTTCATTGACGTTTATCAGAGTGCCATCAGGTAGCCTGATTTCAGATGTAAACAGGATTATTTGGGAAATTGTTATTTTGGCAAAGCATGTAAACGTTTTAATCGAACTATTGCATTATTGTGGGCACCGTACTCATTGACGGATCACTCACCACGTTAGGTCATCAGATGCTGCAAAAACAAATTAATTCCAGTTAGCTACGTTTTTCCAACTGTCCCATATTTGGTTTTAATGCCAACTATAAAATTCCCCTTTAGCAAACCAGAAATGACTTCAACAACAATGTTGTATAAATTATAATAATAGTCTGCTTTCCATGGGAATTGAAAGAACAAAACAGCTGCGCGCTATATGCACTCTTGTGAATGAACTGGAATGGGCTTTGCAGTGATGAGTGTTATAGTTTTCCACTGCGGATCATAAAGCAGGGAGTTCATTAGAAATATGTTTTTACCATGTCCGCGGCGACGCCTGTGTTCTCTTGATATAATGGCACCTCGTCTGTCGTTCCCCGTGGCTTCTGAAATTTTATTTTCTTGTCCTAATGAGCCGTTATTCCTGCAGTGGTGAATCGATAGGAGTTTGAAACTGCTAACACTGTAGCCTTTTTTCGCTTTAGTAAACAATGTGACGACGAGAAGTGTGTGTGTGTGTGTGTGTTGTGCGCTGAGATTTCTCTGGGATTGATAAAATGACATTTGTTATGCCTGTCGCTTCCCTCTCACCATCAAACATTTTGAATTACATTGGAGGAGAAAACACCATATTTTTCCGATTTAATAAGATCGTGTATTTATGTCCCTGCACTGTCACCTCTTCCAGTGATATATGTATAATCAATTGACCTTTTGATCCAATGAATTTCAGAATTTAAGTGGGTTGTTTAAGGGCACTCCTATAAAAATCGAAACAAATGGTCACCTCTGAATGATTACATACACATAAGTAGTGTTTAACAACTTCATTTAAATAACATACGTTAGGCTTCATGCTCACCTCATTATTAAAATGTGCTTCGCTTCTCTGCCTGCCCTTCAAATTATCTCAAGGTTTTGTGACCTTATGAGTCTATTAATGCAGGCCTCGCTGACTGTACCACTCATATTACCTGAGTAATCATGCATGATCTCCTCTTCCACACACTGCACCTGCTGTATAATAATAATGCTGATGCCATCAACATGCACTCGATGTGTTGCGGGTCCTATTTTACTTTGGAATGTTTACTTTACCCACACCTCTTACAAGGTGGTGTCTGTCTCTTGCTCCTCTTTGCGTGTTGGCCTTGATTGAGGATGTCTAGTCGGCCTGGTGTTCAGAAGAACACACCCGTTTGAGTCGTTGTGATGTTTCTGGTAGTGACTCACTGCCTGATATAAACAATATTTTCAGATTTTAGTCAGTAAATGAGTTCGAAACATCCAAAACTGCTGTTAATGCTGTGTATGGGAAAAGTTTCTGTTTGTGGGGACATTACTATGTTTTTGCTTGAGTGGCACAACAAAGGCAAATACATGGTTGGTGTGTTTCCCCTAATGACCCATAAGAAATAATAATAATATTAATAGTAGCAACAAAAATGTTTAAATAAATGGAAATTCCCTAACGGTGTCAGTTAATTACTGAGAGGCTGGTTGTCTAGGATGACACTGATTGCCTCGCCTTTTCTGGTTCTTGCTTGATTAAGCTATGGGTTGATCCTCTGCATTCTGCACAGGCTGATCAACCCAATCAGGAGCGGTGAGGATCGGGAGACGCAAGGAGAATACCTTATGTGTGTTTTTAGAACATCCCGTCGGATCAAACCGGACCTAGATCTCTCCCCTCCAAACACCTGCAGCAAAAATGTACAATTCCTCTCATCTCCACCGTCACATCTCCACTCCTCTCCTTTGCTCCTCTGTCAGTCATGGTACAGACGAGAGCATGTGATGTGCCTTTTTTAAATGGGCCCGATCCGAAGAAGTGGTCTTTACCTTGAAGACCAGAACATGTCTTTTTCTTTGTTGCCATGTTAGCTTGTGGGTACCTGTAAGATGGACACACACCATGTGCAACTAGGCACTGGCTCCTCTGTGTGTCTATCCACAAACCTGAGACACTGAAGTGGAGTGCCTAGAGACTGACTCATGTGAATGGAGATGGAGCCATGATCCAGCAGGGTAATGAAGGATGATTGTCTCCATCCGTCAGAGGAGCACTGCCCCTCCCTTCCCTCCGACATGCAGCATAAATCTACTTTCTCTTCCAGGAGGGATCAGACCTATGGCAAAATGGCAGAGAGAGATCTCTGTAAAGACACTGGGACAATGGACGCACTTCTCCTGTCAAATCCAGGACCAGCAACCCGCCACCCCTCCCTTTTCCCCCCCAGTCAGTCACGCCTCTGTAGGCAGCTCTGGAACAGTTACAGCAGGCTTCAGCTCAGAAGACTGCCTTGCCACTGGGAGGCTCAGCCAGTCCTCCTGTTGGTATTCTGAACACATCCTCTCCTTCTCTTCCCCTCCTTCTCCTCTCTTCTCTTCTCTCTCCCTCCTAAAATTGGCATTAGAAAGGAAACAGAAAGCAGGACTCATCAAGCCGCAGGCCTGGAATATGATGTGCTGATGTGTCTTCGGCAATCTAGTGGGATTGTTGTGCAGGAAAGTATGTTAGTCTGGTAGGGATGGTTTGGGTTTGTTCAACTCCTGGAGTCACCCACTGCCTCACAGTACGACTGACCAGCTGGCACTCAGTCTGCCTGGCAGCTCCTTACGGTTATTTATAAACTTTGTCTGGATGTCTTCCATTGAAAAAGTGTCTGAAATCCCTTTAGTCAATGTACTCTTAGTCTTTGCTCTCTGTCTCTCTCGCTTGTTCTCTCTCTGCATTTATTTCTCCATCACCCCTCTCATAAGTATGTCTATGAATCAATGGGGAGGATTTGCATGTACAGTGGACAGCGTTGAGGTCTAAGAAACCTAGTAAATCTTCAGTCAGCAGAATGCTGATGATAGACTTCTGCTCCCCGGTGTAGACCAGCTGTGAGTAGAGCTGACGGTGAAGCAGCACTCCTAGCCAAGATGCAGTTCCTCTTTTTATTATCAGACTCAACGGTTGAGGATCCACTCGCCAGTGACCCAGCGTAATCCATTTTGTGGCACAATTGAGTGACGCAAGGTTATCTGTGCACTGCTGTGTCCAAGGTGAGCTTCATCCCAAGTTGCCATTAGCATAGTTTATGTTTGTTTGTTGCTAAGTGGCAGTTAAGCTCTAAAAATGTGTCGTGCTTTCAGAGTGCTTTTGGGAGCACTTCTAGAAGTGAGACACTGTGGATGTGCGTGCGTGGGCTCTGCAGATCCATTTAACGGTGCAGCGTTTGTTACCGCGTACTAATTAGCTAAAATACACCATTTTAGGTTTCATACCCCCCATTTCTACATAACCTGGCCAAAACAAATCATTAGGACTTATTTACATGGCTGTTTCAGTCATAACTTCTACTGAATTTAGATCATCATAGCCAATCATGAAACCCTCATTAAAGCCAGTCAGTATTCATCACACGCAAGCTGAATGATCATTCAACTTCGTCATGACCCGTCATGTTAATATCACTTGAAGGAAGTTGTCATTTGTTGTCATTTGTCGTCATTGAAGTTGTCATTTGTCGTCATGTTAATATCACTTGAAGGAAGTTGTCAAGTTGTCATAACCTTTCACATTTATTTAAAGTTATCGTTGTCGGCAGTCCCTGTGACAGGGAAGCGGCCAATCAACCTCTGCAGCCAATGACGCATCACTCAATTTTTTTTAACTCCCCGACCAGGCCTGCTAAAGACATGGGTCTGAGCTCGCCTCACTGGGACTTTAACCACCTGGGTGGGATTGTATGACAGGCTTTCCGGCCAAGAGCCCTAAGATGGAGATGCCATTTCAGCCTGCACAAATTGTACATAGCTCATACACATACTCACAATTGTTTCACCCACACTGTCCAGACAAAAACACTTGCCTCTCCCACGCGTCCCTCATCCCTAATGCATTCCCTGCTGGTGCAGCCGTACGTATCACACTGTCTTCCCTTGCCCTATCTTGTAGCGGCGCCAAATCAACAGGGTTATACATCAGAGCCTATGTGGTACTGATACAGCGCCGAGGTCTATCCCCTATAAATACTCACACAGGACTATACACTTTCCTCCGAGACACTTTCTTATGACCTCGACTCTCTCTTCTCTCTTCCTGCTGCTCTTTTCTCCATCTGTCAATATGTTGACTGTGTTTATGTATTCAGAGAGGGAGAACAGCCATATTAGCAGCCATTACCGCTACCCTCGTGGCGCTTCCTCTGGCGGATACAATGTGCAGAGATGCACCTGGCTTTTCCTGTTTAACATTCATGAATATTTAAACCCATGGCATCTGCATTCCCGCCTCCCCAGCGCTTTCCAATAATAGGTGGGCCTTGTGGAGACGAGGGGAAAACAGAGAGGCGTTCAGCTGCATAAAGAATAGCTCCTATCTCCGCTGCCCTCTCTTTTTAAAGCTCTTTGTCTAGTTCTCGTATTCACATCCGTCCATTCAGAAAACGGTTACTAATGATGGTATCTGAGGATGTCGCTCTGTGAGACTTGCCATTTTTAGCAGTGGATGCAACACTCTATTGCGGAATCTTCCTTGTATTTGATTCACTATTCGTTACGTGTTCAGTGACTAATTCAATATTTACATTTTAGTCATTTAGCAGGCGCTC
This sequence comes from Oncorhynchus gorbuscha, assembly GCF_021184085.1. Lineage (NCBI taxonomy): Eukaryota > Metazoa > Chordata > Actinopteri > Salmoniformes > Salmonidae > Oncorhynchus > Oncorhynchus gorbuscha. Next base: position 33,399,788 of record NC_060177.1, on the reverse strand, counting down.
TTACCCTTAGCGACTTACAGTCGTGAGTGCGTACATTTTTGTAAATATGATTTCATGTGAAATTTACCCACAGTAAGTATGATTTTTGTACATTCACATTCTATTATGATGAACATCAGTCACTGTCAGAGAGAAATAGGCTCCCAGGGTTTATTGACTACTCAGTCGAGCTGTCAGGGGTGGAATATGTGTTGATAGAGCTATGCGGGAGCGAGTGTGTGTGCGTGTGTGTGTGTGTGTGTGTGTATATATATATATCTCTTTCACTGCAATATTTATCATGGTACTGTATAATCAAGGGAGGTCAAGGATGGGCCACATATTCACAGTAGGTTTCACAGTGATATATCTCATTTCTGCAGCTCTTTTCAAATCCAAAATATGTTCTGATGGAAAATGACAGTTTTATTGCTGGGAACAGGAAGGAAGAAATTCCCTCTGTCCTAGCACTTATTTCTATCTTTTGACTTGTGGCATTAATGGCGATGATTCAGCAACCCTACTGAGCCCCGCTCTCACCGCGATGTCATTTCTGCTAAATACACCAGCAGTTAATAATAGTCCATGTTGTTTCATTTTCTTTTCGTTCCGAGTCTCATTCCGGTGTAGTATATCATCAATGAGCTGAACCAGCATCGTTGTTTTCTCTCCGGTTGCAGTGGGTGCCAGTCCTGACCGATTTCCAGAGGAGGGAGACTCTCTGGGGCTTCGTGCCCCCCCAGACCACCCCTCCTGCTGGGGAGCTCCACAACGCCATCGCTCTGCACCTAGGAGACTACAACATGGACGGCTTCCCTGACGCCCTGGTCATCCTGCGCAATACTAGCGGGAGGTGAGTGGCACACTGACCCATAGGAAAAATGTATTAGGGGAGAGGTCTCATGCCAGGTCAAATTAGGCTCTGTTAGATAAGAATACATTGGTAATCTCCACGACTTTCAATTATCTATTTTATGTTCACTGACCCAAAATGCTTTTTGCATTAGATTAGTTTACAGACAGTATGATTATACGTTGAAGGCCAATATTATGTGTCAATATCCATATAAAACATGTCATTCTAACCTTGAATGGCTTTAGATTTAAATAGATTAGAGGAATGAATGTTCAGTGATGAAGTGAAAATCCCTGGTCACACTTCAGCATGGGGACATGACCTATAAGAGCCAAAGTTAGCAGTAGTCTTTAAAACGCTCCTGACCCTGGGATGGGGTGGCACGGTCCGAGGGGACAGAGAGCAGGAAGAGGATGTGTGGATTATCAGCAGCCCATAGATTGAGATAAGATATCAGTCAGGACAGGGCCCAAGCTAGGCCTTTTTATGCCGATTGTTCTCTTCCTTCTGTATGACTTCATAATAGACAAAGACAAAGTAAAGAAGCTGTGGAACATTTTCTGGGACATTGGTGAAAGACACACACACACACATACTTGAACATGTGAACCTTCATTTCCGGTGGAGGGTCAGTCGTATCTCTCCGGCAGCTTAACTCCTTCTTCTTTGGGTCACCTTCATCCTGGGAGGTCTATTCTAATCCCACCAAGTCTCTAAGCCATGGAATTGAATCACATATTGAGCCCTGTACCATCATACATGACCAATCCAGGGTGATAGTTTAAAACCAGATGAGGAACATGGACAGAAGATTGCTGTGATGATTGACGATGGTGACGATTATTAAGGATTCTCTTGTCAGTAACTACAAACCATGTTAATGGTTTGTAGTACTGCAAAAAAATACCATCAAAACAGATGGTCCGGTTTCATCCCATGAACCCGTCATGGCCTGTGTTTGCGACATTGTGTAGATCGAGCCTACATTTTCATACATCTTGACGTTAGTTTGTAATTGTCTGCAGTTTCGTGCCGCATTTGGTGTTCATTGGTTGAGTGTACTCTGTGCTCGAACTGACTCTGCTTACCAAATGTTTGGCCAGTTTAATGTGCCTCCCACTCTCTCGTTCTCACACTCTTTTTCTTCTCTTCTCTTCTTTCGCTCCCAATCGCTTGTTATTTCTAGCTGGGTTATGGATGAAAGTCCTGCCTGCCCACACACTTCCTATCGTTACAAAATAAATGTATATTTTAATTTTAAGATGAGCCCAAAAAGCCATTTTGTTTCTGGGAACCAATCAATGTGTCGTGTTGGGAACTGGAAGTCAAAACAAACAAGTTCCTATGTAACGAGGAATAGGGGAAAACGTTGCACCGGTCTCGTCCCTGCAGAGTGGCTGTGATGAATGGTAATAGCTGCTCTGGGGCTCGTTTGAGGCGCCATGGCACGCAGTGTTTAAGCACGGCAGTCTCCAACCTATTTCCTGCCAAAGAGATTGACATTTGACCTTTTCAAATAGTATGATCATGTTTTCATTTAATGAGCAACACTCTATGCCAGAGCCATCAGCCTCAGGCTTTTATTGACTCGCCTGAGGAGGTGTCAATCAAAAAATATGAATTTCAGGCCCTTAGCAGTTGAAGATTCATTGTTGCTTCATTAGTTTAGAGGTCAAATATAAACGCAACATGCAACAGTTTTGAGGATTTTACCAAGTTACAGTTCATAGAAGGAAATCAGTAAATAAATAAAAATGCCCTAATCTATGGATTTCACATGACTGGGAATACAGATCTATTGCTCACAGATACCTTTTAAAAAAGGTAGGTGCATGGATCAGAAAACCAGTCAGTATCTGGTGTGACAGCCATTTGCCTCATGCAGCGCAACACATCTCCTTTGCATAGAGTTGATCCGGCTGTTGATTGTGGAATGTTGTCCCACCCTTTTCAACGGCTCTGCAAAGTTGCTGAATATTGGCGGGAACTGGAATGCACTGTTGTGCACGTAAATCCAGTGCATCCCAAACATGTTCAACTAGTGACATATCTGGTAAGTATGCAGGTCATGGAAGAACTGGGAAATTTTCAGCGTGTACATATCCTTGCGACATGGGGCCTTGCATTATAATGCTGAAACATGAGGAGATGGCGGCGGAAGAATGGCACAACAATGGGCCTTAGGCTCTCATCACGGTATCTCTGTGCATTCAAATTGCCATCCATAAAATGAAATTGTGTTCTTTGTCCGTAGCTTATGCCTGCCCATACCATAACCCCACCGCCACCATGGGGCACTCAGCAAACTGCTCGCCCACACAATGCCATACATGTGGTGTGTGGTTGTGAGGCCGGTTGGACATATTCTCTAAAACTACGTTGGAGGCGGCTTGTGGTAGAGAAATTAACATTAAATTCTCTGGCAACATTTCTGGGGGGCCTTCTTGCAGTCAGCATACCAATTGCACGCTCCCTCAACTTGAGACATCTTTGCCATTGTGTTGTCACAAAACTGCACATTTTACTTTTGAAAATCTTCCTCTGTTTGTAATCCCAAGAGTCCCAGCTACAACATGAATGGTTGTTTTGTTAGATAAAATCCTTCTTTATATCCCAAAAAGTCAGTTTAGTTGGTGCCATTGGTTTCAGTAATCCACTTGTTCAACATGCAGACAAAGGAGTCCAAAAGTCTACCGCTAAACTTCGTCCAAACAAGTCAAACAACTTTTCTATATAATCCTCAGGTACCCTAAAATGTAAATAAAATATAATATAGTTGTAGTATGTGAATAGGAAAGTAAAATTAGTAAGCGCTTGTCCTCTTCACCGCATGTCGAAAGACTAATATTGTTCCGGTGCTCTCTTCACTGAAACTCAAAATTCTTGCTCGTTTTTCAAGAAACAAGCCTGAAACCTTGAATTAAGACTGTTGACATGTAGTGGAAGCCATAGGAGTTGCAATCTGGGAGGCGGAATTACATAGGAACAATAGGTTTCCATTATATCTTTAGATGATATGCCACACCTGTCAGGTGGATGGATTATCTTGGCAAAGGAGAAATGCTCACTAACAGAGTTTTAAACAAATGTGTGCACACCATTTTAAGCTATTTTGTGCGTATGGGGATCTTTTATTTCAGCTCATGAAACATGAGACCAACGCATTACATGTATTTATTTAACTAGGCAAGTCAGTTAAGAACAAATTCTTATTTACAATAACGGCCTACCAAAAGGCAAAAGGCCTCCTGCGGGGACAGAGGCTGGGATTAAGATTTTTTTACATTTATTTTAATTACATATAAATATATGACAAAACACACATCATGACAAGAGAGACAACACAACACTACATGAAGAGAGACCTAAAACCACAACAAAGCAAGGCAGCAACACATGACAAAACAGCATGGTAGCAGCACAACATGACAACAACATGATAGCAACACAACATAGTAGCAGCACAAAACATGGTACAAACATTGTTGGGCACAGACAACAGCACAAAGGACGAGACAACAATACATCACATACAGCAGCCACAACTGTCAGTAAGGGTGTCCATGATTGAGTCTTTGAATGAAGAGATTGAGATAAAACTGTCCAGTTTGAGTGTTTGTTGCAGCTCGTTCCAGTTGCTAGCTGCAGCGAACTGAAAAGACGAGCGACCCAGGGATATGTGTGTTTTGGGGACCTTTAACAGAATATGACTGGCAGAAAGGGTGTTGACCAGTTGACCAGTTTACAGAGGAGTATGGAGTGCAGTGATGTGTCCTTTAAAGAGCATTGGTGGTAAATCTGATGGCTGAATTGTAAAGAACATCTAGCCGCTCAAAAGCACCCTTACCTTCTAACCTTCTAATCTATAAATGATGTCTCCGTAATCTTGCATGGGTAGGATGGTCATCTGAATCAGGGTTAGTTTGGCAGCTGGGGTGAAAGAGAGGTGATTACAATAGAGGAAACAAAGTCTATTTAACTTTAGCCTGCAGCTTTGATATGTGCTGAGAGAAGGACAGTCATTCTTCTTTCCAAACCATATGACCTCTGTTTTGGAGGAGTTCAAAACAAGGTTAAGGGTAGAGAAAGCTTGTTGAACACTAAGAACGCTTTGTTGTAGAGCATTTAACACAAAATCAGGGGAGGGGCCAGCTCAGTATGACTGTATCATCTGCATATAAATGGATGAGAGAGCTTCCTACTGCCTGAGCTATGTTACTGTAAATTAAGAAGAGTGTGGGGCCTAGGATCGAGCCTTGAGGCACTCCCTTGGTGACAGGCAGTGGCTGAGACAGAAGATTTTCTGATTTTCTGACTCTTTGAGAGAGGTAGTGAGCAAACCAGGCCAAAGACCCCTCAGAGACACTAATACTACTTAGCTGGCACACAAGAATGGAATGGTCTACTGTATCAAGTCAATAAAAATAGCAGCACAATATTGCTTAGAATCAAGGTCAACGGTGACATCATTGAGGACGTTTAAGATTGCAGTGACACATCCATAACCTGAGCGGGAAACAGATTGTATACCTGAGAGAATACTATAGACATCAAGAAAGCCAGTCAGTTGATTATTGAAAAGTTTTTTTCAACACTTTTGATAAACAGGGCAAAATAGAAATAGTCCTATAACAGTTAGGATCAGCTTCCACTCCCCCTTTAAATAGTGGACGAACCGTGGCTGGCTTCCAAGCAATGGGAACCTCCCCAGAAAGGAGAGAACGTTTAAAAAGGTTGGAGATCGGCTTGGCGATGATAGGGGCAGCAACCTTAAAGAAGAAAGGGTCTAAACCATCTGACCCAGATGGGTTCAAGGTTCCGGAGCTCCTCTAGCACCTCGGACTCAGTGACCGCCTGCAGGAAGAAACTTTGTAGCGGGGCAGGGGAAAAAGGGAGACGCATCGGGCATAGTCACATTTAAAGGTGTGGGAGATGAGGAAATGTTGGACGGGCAAGGAGGCATGGCTGAGTCAAATAGGAATCCTGACTTAATGAAGTGGTGATTGAAGAGCTCAGCCATGTGCTTCTTGTCAGTAACAACCACATCATCAACTTTAAGGGACATGGGCAGCTGTGAGGAGGAGGGTTTATTCTACAGGTCTTTAACCGTTTAACCTTTTTCCAGAGCTTGTTGGGGTTAGACCCACACAGAGAGAACTTCTCCATCAAGTAACTAACTTTGGCCTTCTGGATAGCCTGAGTGCACGTATTTCTCATTATCCTGAACGAGAGCCAGTCAGCCTGAGTATGCGTGTGCCGAGCCTTTTGCCAAATGCAATTCTTGAGGTGGAGTAACTGCAAGATCACAGTCAATCCAGGGGCTGAACCTGTTTTTTATTCTGATTTTCTTTATGGGAGCGTGTTTGTTAACAATACCACTGACTAAATCAAAAAGAAGGTCCAAGCGTCTTCGACATGGGGGGGGGGGGGGGGGTCAAGTTGATTCTATAACATTGTACAGAGGCTAGTTGATGAAGGAAGGCTTGCTCATTAAAGTTTTTTTAGCATGTTGCGATTTATATCTTTGTTCTGTGTAACATGGTTTGTCATACTATAGGGACACCAGTTTTCTTTATGCAATGGTTTGTTTGTGTCAGGTTCAATGGGAGTTAGATTGGTAGTTTGGGCTCTTCCACTGTGCCCACAGTATGGATTGAGCTTCTCTGCATCATACAACATGCACTTGATTACTTCATCACACTTCTCCCAGATGGAGGTTTCTGCTCTGCTGGCTACACACAAGTCACTCACTTTCTCACCCACTGTTTCCAAACGCACACAAATACACACAGTCTTGTACAGCTAACCTTGTGGGGACACAATTCAATCCCATTCAAATTCCTATTTTCCCTAACCATTAACCTAACCCTAACCTGTACTCCCTGACCCAAAAACCTTAATCCTAGCTCCTAACCCAACCCGAGCTACTAACCCTTAACGTAATTATAACACTAATTCTAACCTTAAACCCCTTAGGAATAGCATTTGACCTCGTGGGGACTAACACAATTTCCCCAGTTGGTCAAATGTTTTTGTTTTGTTTATAGCACTCACTACAAGAATAGTAAAACATGTCCACTCTCTCACACACGCATTATTGTATATTCCCTCATGCTATTCCCAAATTTATTATCATGATGTTGGATCTTCTCATGGCAATTTCCTGTATTACCAAATGAGGAGAGATTACAAACCACACACCAGTCCGAGTTATACTTAAACCTAACCTTTAATAACAATTAAGCTTTTGCAATAGCATTTGACTTTCAACATTTCAGTATCTCTAATGAAAAGTTGAGTGGTCAACATAATGGCAACTGAGATCTTTTATAGCAAAGATCCACCCCCTAGTCGACATGTCAAACCACAGATAATAGGAACTGTTCACAAAGAAAGACTTTTACTTGAGAGAGGAGTATCCCATAGCCAGATAGCATTCGCTATAAATTATCATTCAGTTTGGGCTCTAAGAAGAGGTTCTAATCTCGTTCCTGGTACTTCATAGTACAAAAACATTACCTCACTATCTGGAATGCTCTTTAGGATTTATTGGCCAAAGACATCGTAAATCTCCCCTCTCAGTGCTATCTCATAGAGTCCCATCCTCAGTGGAACACTGAACACACAATAGTCAACAGATTCTATTCTGTCGAATAAAACAACCATTCTAATGCAATACAAAGATTATGTTATAGTGCTTGAAAGATTATATTATAATCTCGCAATTTTCCACGACAGTCTTCACTGAACTCATACACTGAGTGTACAAAACATTAGGAACATCTCTTTCTATGACATAGACCACATGTGTCAAACTCATTCCACAGAGGGCCAAGTGTCTGCGGGTTTTCTTTCCACCCTTATACTTGATTGATGAATTAAAGTCACTAATTAGTAAGGAACTGCCCTCAACCTGGTTGTCTAGGTCTTAATTGAAAGGGAAAAACTCAAACCTGTAAACACTCGTACCTCCGTGGAATGTGTTTGACACAACTTGACATAGACTAACCAGGTGAATCCAGGTGAAATAAGGTGATCCCTTATTGATGTCACCTGTTATATCCACTTCAATCAGTGTAGATGAAGGTGAGGAGCCAGGTTAACAAAGGATTTTTAAGCCTTTAGATAAGACCAAAGATTTAAGTGCCTTTGAACAGGGTATGGTACTAGGTGCCAGGTTTGAGTGTGTCAAGAACTGCAATGCTGCTGGGTTTTTCACACTTTCACACAAATCAAATCAAATGTATTTATATAGCCCTTTGTACATCAGCTGATATCTCAAAGTGCTGTACAGAAACCCAGCCTAAAACCCCAAACAGCAAGCAATGCAGGTGTAGAAGCACGGTGGCTAGGAAAAACTCCCTAGAAAGGCCAAAACCTAAGAAGAAACCTAGAGAGGAACCAGGCTATGTGGGGTGGCCAGTCCTCTTCTGGCTGTGCCGGGTGGAGATTATAACAGAACATGGCCAAGATGTTCAAATGTTCATAAATGACCAGCATGGTCCAATAATAATAAGGCAGAACAGTTGAAACTGGAGCAGCAGCATGGCCAGGTGGACTGGGGACAGCAAGGAGTCATCATGTCAGGTAGTCCTGTGGCATGGTCCTAGGGCTCAGGTCCTCCGAGAGAGAAAGAAAGAGAATTAGAGAGAGCACACATAAATTCACACAGGACACCGAACAGGACAGGAGAAGTACTCCAGATATAACAAACTGACCCTAGCCCCCCGACACAAACTACTGCAGCATAAATACTGGAGGCTGAGACAGGAGGGGTCAGGAGACACTGTGGCCCCATCCAATGACACCCCCGGACAGGGCCAAACAGGAAGGATATAACCCCACCCACTTTGCCAAAGCACAGCCCCCACACCACTAGAGGGACATCTTCAACCACCAACTTACCATCCTGAGACAAGGCTGAGTATAGCCCACAAAGATCTCCGCCACGGCACAACCCTAGGGGGGGCGCCAACCCAGACAGGATGACCACATCAGTGACTCAGCCCACTCAGTTTCCTGTGTGTATCAAGAATGGTCCACCACCCAAAGGACATCCAGCCAGCTTGACACAGCTGTGGGAAGCATTGCAGTCAACATGGGCCAGTCCTTGCCTTGACCAAGTGAGGCTATTCCAAGTGAGGGCAAAAGAGGGGTGTTCAACTCAATATTAGGAAGGTGTTTTTAATGTTTTGTACAGTCAGTGTAGGTTGTGTATATTTCACACAGCTCTTCAACGCAAACAGAATGGATTCTATACCTCTGAGGATAGAGTAGTGCTCTAGTGTTTCAGTGGTTTAGTTCGTGGGACTGTGACTGTCTGAATGACAGCATTGTCGTGACTTGACTAACATTAATCTGAAGACTTATTTATCTTATTACCTAAATAGGTTTAATGAATCATGAAACAATTAACTCATTAGGATCTGGGGAACCACGAGAGCGGTTGTTTAATAATTTAATTTAAATCTAAAATCTATAAACAGTCAACTTATTAGTCATAACCTCGTATCATACCATCATTCTGAACAGTCGTAACCTCCTCCATCTGCAAAAACATGAGCCTTACTTCTGATTCAGTACTACACAAATTGGTTTAATTATTTATTTACATGTACTAGCTAATTAAATGGTAACACAGGATAAAAATACACACTTAAAACGTTAACAGTTCCCGAGTGGACTGACAACAATATGGCTGCTTGTTACGAAAGACATAGAGGGCGAGAGAGAGAGGGTGAGAGAGAGAGGGCGAGAGAGAGAGGGACAGACACACTTAACGTTGGTACATTTAGAAACTACTCTCACTTACAGTAATCCAATACTTTGCAGATGAACCGCCGCCCACTTGGAGTAAAAAATCATTAATGTATTTATGTGAAATGCCTTGGTTTGCCATGGATCTCTCTAGGTGGACAGGGCAGCCTTGGAAAGGGGGTTGAGCCTTTTCGCAGCATGCTTTTAAGTCTCTGATTGTCCAAAAATGGTTCCAACAAGTCTTCTACTGTTCTTCTTTGTAGTTATCTGGTGACTTGTCGTGTAGTCCTGAACAGAACTGCAGAGTTGATTTTCCTTCCATTCGCTCCTGAAGATGCCTGTAGAAAAGGCCCATGGAGTTGGTGGAATACTCCTTTAATTCATTGCCATTTACTCAGCTGGGCCAGGGGTGCTTTAATTAGGTCAGGTGGAAATGTCCTACAGATCTCAACTCCATAAAAGGAGGAAATTGCCATCGCCTGATCTCGCTGCTTTCTCTTCCCTAACTCCATCTGATCCAGAAGTTCTGTGCGTCCATGAATCCACGTAAGTCCACCGACTCTTACCTTTCATCTGAATGATCTGTGGTGATCGGGAGAGTGGGCCATTCAGTTATTGTTTATAGTTATCACCGCGGAGCGCGGCTTGGAGCGCACGCTTCAAACATATTGTGTAATGTGAATTGTCAATGATCACGGCCCTACAGATCCTCATAGGCCAATTACACAATCGATATGGTTCATGTGTATTGAAATTAATTATATGTACACATGAAGACTATTGAAAGCGTGAAATGAGAAACGTCATTGTTTGCTAACTGATTGACTTTGATCATGGGGATTATAGATTGTATAACCATTCACTGTTTGTATTCTTTCATGATTTATGATAAATAGTTATGAGCCTAAATGACTCTCGGATGATTACTATTGACATCTTAATGAACTGGACTGTTGAATTCCTTAACTTATGTTAATAATGACTGCTATGATTTGATCTTTGATTATGAATTTGATTGTATACATGTTATTTGTTTCCTTTGTGATGCAGCACAGACTACTCAGTAAATATACCACTTTATGGTTAAAGGAATTCCTGCCTCAGTCTCATACATTCCTCTGTCACCTGACACGTGACCACCTGTTCACCTTCACTGTCAGTCATCCTACCTGTCCAGCAACCCACACAGATTCCACTAATCTTTCAATGCCTCTTTTGAAGATTGGCTAGCCAGCCGTGTCGATGGTTCCCAGTGGGATGAAGAGAGTAGCTTAATAAGATGGTTTGAGCAGAGTAGTAGAATGGTCCCACTTAAATGAGCTTTTCTAGATACTTTACTTAGGACAGCTAATCAGCCATACCAGTGATTGTCCCGGGAGGTGAGTTTATTTTTTCGACCTCGTGTTGAGATTCAAAGTTCAGACCACTTTAAACATGCAGCTGCAGCTTCATGCTCTTCTGGACTGATATGTTCATTCTTAACCCATCATTTTATACAGTTTGTTCAAAAGGGCGGTTCCGTCAGGCTGACAGGCTCTCTGACCTCACTTATTTATCTCTTATGGCTCCTAAAATCACATCCCTCTCTTAAAACCTCGTTGGACTAGACGTGCCGCTAGCACACCACCTCGACTACATCCGGTGAAATTGCAGAGCGCGAAATTCAAAATACAAAAGTCGTAATATTAACAAAACCACATTCATCATTTTCATATTTCATGCACAACGCATAGGAAGGACACTTCACACATGTCGTGGGTATACTTTTCAAGTTACAGTATTTCCTTTCTAACATTTTTAAATACATCAAAACAACATTTGTGTTCTTTAGACACCATTCCGCACGTTCTATGTGAGAAATATTTTTCCAGTTTCTTGAAACAAAGGCACATTCCTTTGGTGAATTTAGAGAGGGAGACCTCTATCTTCTCTTTATTTACAACAGGACGTGAGTTGTTAATCCCCACCAGTTCCTTCCTCCCCCCCTCTGCGGGTGAGAGGTGGTCTGGTTGAAGTTGTTCATTGCCAACCTGATCTGACCAGTTTGGATCCTCACAGAACAGTCATGACAGCATGATGTCTCAGGTGATGTTTTTCCCCAGAGCATCAGCACAAATTTGATGGCTTGTTTAGGAGGAGAAAGAGTGAATGTCTTGCCCTTATACAGTGGGTCATAGTATGTGTCTGTGTGTCCATGTGCTTGCGTGTGTGCTTGCGTGCGTAAATCTAAGGACTGTTCCCCTGCGGCACATGCTCTGACCTGGACATAACATGTCCTCCAGGTGAACTGTCAGATGATTTTGGGAGGAGTTGCCAGTGATGGGAATAAGAATCTACTCTCAAACGATTTTCTCCTAAATTGTCTCCCTTTCTTCATAGATGGACACACATTTTGTTTGTTCTTGTATGAACCAAGCCAGATGAGTGGTTCATTGCAACACTCCACAAACACACAGATGTAGCCCTACTTTCCTGTACAGATGCCAACAGGAGAGAGATTTTCACCCAGTTGACCAATTTAGCAGCTGCCAAGCACATAATAACTCTGGGCATTCAGAGGCTATTGCAGACAGACGGTAATCAATATGTTCGGATGGAGTGGTCGGGATGCTGAGATCTATGGATGACGGTGTAATGGGACCCTTTCAGCGAGGTATCCTTTCGCTGAAGAATGGGCACCAGTTAAAACACCTCATCTTTATCACAGCGCATCCTGGAGAAACCCACTAATCCAGTGGTCTCTGAAAGCAGAAGCAGTCAAGAGCAATCTGAATGTCAGCCGAGTGTATTTTCCATTCTTACAGTTAATTTATTTAAGTGATGCACTCTTGTGTTGCACTCTTGCACTTTAAGTGTTGCACTCTTGTGTCCTCCTTATACAGTTTTAAACCAACAAAGTAGGGAAGTGCATGGTGCTCTGATCAAATAGGGTATTAGTCTACCTCACCCCAGAGCCCTTTCAATGCACTTTAAGCACACTCATATATATATAATATAATAATAATAATATAATAATAATATATGCCATTTAGTTTTATCCAAAGGGTCATGTGTGCAAATTCTAATGGGTGGTCCCGGGATTTGGCGTTAGTGCTCTAGAGCTACACACACAGTGGGGCAAAAAAGTATTTAGTCAGCCACCAATTGTGCAAGTTCTCCCACTTAAAAAGATGAGAGGCCTGTAATTTTCATCATAGGTACACTTCAACTATGACAGACAAAATCACTTAACCAACGTGGCTACAACAGCATTCTGCAGCGATACGCCATCCCATCTTCTTTGCGCTTAGTGGGACTATAATTTGTTTTTCAACAGGACAATGACCCAACACACATCCAGGCTGTGTAAGGCCTATTTGACCAAGAAGGAGAGTGATGGAGTGCTGCATCAGATGACCTGACGTCAACCCAATTGAGATGGTTTGGGATGAGTTAGACCACAGAGTGAAGGAAAAGCAGCCAACAAGTGCTCAGCGTATATGGGAACTCCTTCAAGACAGTTTGAAAAGCATTCCAGGTGAAGCTGGTTGAGGGAATGCCAAGAGTGTTTAAAGCTGTCATCAAGGCAAAGCTGGGTGGCTACTTTGAAGAATCTAAAATGAATGATTTATTTTAACACTTTTCTTTTAGTTGTTATGTGATTCAATACAGTATGTGTTATTTCATAGTTTTGATGTCTTCACTATTATTCTACAATGTAGAAAATAATAGTCAAAAATAAAGAAAAACCCTTGAATGAGTACTGTAGGTGTGTCCAAACTTTTGACTGATACTGTATATAATTCACTAATGTGGCGATGTAAAATTGCCAGCAGCTCATTTTGGGCAGGACTTCTAATGACAGTCTTTCTCAGTGGGAGAGGAACAGAATCCGACTTATTTCTAAAAGGAATATGTCTCAGGAGGAGGAGAGAGCTGTTATATCCCCATTTCACACCAACCCTCCCTTACCCCTTACTCTACTCCTCTTCTCGGCATCTGTATCAACTGTGAATGGTGTTTTATGGAGCTGAGAGACACTCAGGGGAAGCAGCAGGGGGTTCAGTCCAGGTTAGGTGCACTCAGAACTCAATCAGGAGCTTGGGCTGAGAGGGCTGTCTGTGTGTCACTGGCCCCAGGCCTTTCAGACTGGTTCACCTGCAGTCTGAACTCAGTCTCTGTCCTGGAGTCACTACCTGTTTGTCTGTGCTGAAGGCTAACCTTGTGACTCATTTTCTCCCTCTCTCTCACCGTCTGTTCTTAGACTGGAGAAACTCAGTCAGGGGCAGTCTCTCACTCTTTCTGCTTACATTCTGCTCTTATTCATTTTACCCAGTCTTTCTCCCCTCACTTGCACCCTTGACTCCTTCCATACAAAATGGCAGTGAGTTTACGAGAGGGTTTGCCAGATTCCTCGCTCACAGTGAGGGAATATTGGCAGTTGATTTGAGGACATATGCCATAATGTAACTCTGCCACCTGCCATGCTAGTGTATAAACCCTCTTCACTGTCGAGCTCTTCTGTCTGAGGATAATGACACACAACCACTCTCTCCCAAACCAGAGCATGAATAGACTAGCACCAAGCCCTGGCCTCATCAATGCTGTGGAATTATCCAGACCACAAATCCGAGTACAGCACAGTGTTTTCGGATTCGATCAAAAACAAATGAGCATTGCGGTCGGTCTCAGCCCGTGCCACTTGAATATTAGATGTTGCTGGGATTCCTTCCCGATCAGTGTGTTGTGTGCATTAAAGAGCCATGTGATCACAATCAACAGTGAAGCATGCCTTTGCTACCAGGAGATTGATACTTGAAAAGGAGCATCAGCTGCTGCCATGTTAACCTGTGACCTTCCCCAGGGCAGGGGTTTGATGAGACACACAGATTGCAATGCCAACGACCAACCCACCACCACTCTTGACACGTCTCATCTGCTTTTCTTAACGTGTCCCGAAAGCCAGGAACCAAATGAGTTACTGTATCCCTGGACAGCATCCGGGCCATCTGCTCCATTTCAGCCAACCGCCACCATCCCTGGGTCCATGGTCCGTGGACCTTTTCCTCTTTCAAGAAATTGATACAATTCTCAGCTTGGCTTTCTGATTCGGCTATTGGCTACACTCTTTGGCTAGCGTCCCCTAAGTATATCTATGTTTAGCCAGTCGCTCACCACCATCTGCTGCTGCTCCTTAATTCATATAATTCAATTTTCCGTAATGTCTATAGACTTAATGGAGGAAAAAAGACGACTTTTATCAATAGTCTCTTCTTTCATCAGGAAGGTATCTTGCTGTGCAGCATGTTGGCATCTCACTTACCGTCTTTGCACAAATTAAGTGGATGTTTGTCATAATAAAATCAACACAGTTTGTGTAGGCGAGGAAGGAGCTCTACTTTCTCCAGTCTTCTACCTTGGGAACAGTGGACCGGCCCAGCGGCAGCCAGGAGCACACAAACATTGACAGTGAAGAATCCCCAGATGTAGCGATTTCCCTTTACATTGATCACGTTGGATAGTATCGCATATGTTTTTCCCATGACATGGCTTCTCTCTCTCCCCCTCTGTCCGTTATAGCACACTGGAGAGCCATTAAAACTTGAGTGTTTTTCTTTCTTTCCCCCTCCTTCTATTCTCCCTGCTTTTGCAGATCAAAGTCGCTCCCCGCCACAGCTCAGCCCGGAGATAATAGCCGGCACTCTCCATCCGTTTAGTTTGAAAATTAATTAACGTTCTGCATTAACGGTTTGGGCTGTTGGGCTCAATGGCTGGAGTGGGACGAAGGGAGGTGTAACATGTTGATTTATGGTGAAGATGTTTGGACAAGGGGAGGGGGGGGGGGTGACAAGGATTTATGGTCCACAGCGTTCTCCCCAAACCTTTTCAAGCAAAAGTCGGTTTATTCTGGCTTATTGATTTTGTAACATAATTCAATGGTTTGTCCCTCCTACTGTACATCCCCACACACTAGGACATATATAATTATTACATTAAGTGCAATACTATTAGCATAATGAATTTAACTATTTATTAAGTACATGATGAGGAGAATTAATTTGTATTTATTTGTCGATTCAAGTCATATCAGGAGAGGACAGGTTGTCAAACAGTTCAGGCCCAAAGTGAACATCTGGGCTCGAATCAAACAAACCTTTCAGAGAAGCGTTTCTATAACATAACTTTTGGTGATGGTCTATGTATATTGTTGCTTACGTAGTTGAACTTGACCATGCATCTGAAACCACAACCATGACCAATTCAGGCCCGGTCACTTTAGGTCTGTGTGACCACTCTCTGACCTTACAGCTTGTCTCTTGAGATGAATGACAGGTGTGTTGCAGTCACTGGGTCTCAGCTGGCTAATGTTGTTTGGAAAGTCTTTGATCTCCAGCTGTCTCTGAAGACAGACACAGACTTTGAATACAGCTGGCAGCAGTGCTTTTGAAGCTGTGAATAGTCTCTTTCTGGTGAATCGAATCATGCACATCTTGCAGATCAGCAGGTGTGTTCTTTTCCTGTCGCCTTGATTACTCTCTCAGCTGCCAATCATGTCACAACGCATCAGCACTCATCAAACACCTATCATCCCCTCACTGTGGGAAAGATAGGGTGATTTAGCTGGGATGTGGTTGGGTGGGTTGGCGTTTGTTTGTTTGCTTCCGTAACATACTGACTACACGGGACATGCCCCCGCACCCTCGTGCTTATGTTGATTTTGTCCATCCACACCAGACACGATCATGACACGCAGGTTAAAATATCAAAACCAACTGTGAAACAACTATATTAACTTGGGCGCATGTCAAACACAGATGACATTCATTGAAATGTAGCTATCTTGCTATTGCTAGCTAATTTGTCCTGATAGATTAACAATGGGTTGTTATTTTACCTGAAATGCATAACACCACAATTCAAGTGTTGTACACCATTACAAAGAAATTATTTTGTTTAGGCATTTCTTTAGAAACATTAAAAAAACGAATAAATTGTATTTCAAAAGAACAGAATATTATCATTTAAGTTGTATTATTGTCACGGCTGGCTGAAGGACTGGACCAAGGTGCCGCATGGTAAGCGTACATTTTCTTTTTATTAAAAATTACGCTGACAAAACCAAACCGCGAAGCTTTGGGCTATGTGCCCTGAACAAAGTCAAAGTTAACTTCCCACAAAACAGGTGGGGGAAAAGGGTACCTAAGTATGGTTCTCAATCAGAGACAACGATAGACAGCTGCCTCTGATTGAGAACCACACCCGGCCAAACCCATAGAAATAGTCAATCATAGAACATAGACTGCCAACCCAAATCACACCCTGACCAAACCAAAATAGAGACATAAAACGCTCTCTACGGTCAGGGCGTGACAATTATTTTACTTGTCTGTGTATAGTAGCCTATGGTGCCGCAAGTGCTCATATGTAGAAGGCATGGGAAGGGAATAGTGGCTGTAATATTCTACAAAAAGTTATATTTTGAGTTATAAACCAGGTCATTCAAGCCCTGAATGCTGATTGGATGAAAGCCACGGGGATGACACAAAATGACTTGTTTACTGTTCTAATTACCTTAATAAACAGTTTATACAGTAAGGCACCTCAGGGATCACATTGTGTCTAAGAGCAACGCTTAGCTGTGGAATATTGGCCATATATATACCACACCCCTTTGGGCCTTCTTGCTATGTTATACAATGGCTTTGTTGAATACTTTTTTCTGATTGGCTTGAAGGGCATTCTAGAGTGCATTATTTCCCTATTGAAAACGTCATTGTTGAATTCGATTTTCATAACAGCAAGCTAGGACTGGTGATGGTTTGGTTAGCTAAACTAGCAAGTCTGCTTGTTTGGTTACCAAGGTAACTACTGGAAGTAAACTTGCTATCTACGTCAGTGGATGTTGAACACATTTCTACCAGCAAATTAACACATTTCTACCAGCATTTCTAGGAACACACTTTCCACGTTGTTCATTATTTTCCATAAAAACACAACTATGTTGATTACATAGAGCCCATGCTTTAATTTTAAGTAGTTTGGAAAATGTACAATGAACAAAAATATAAATGCAACATGTAAAGTGTTGGTCCCATGTTTCATGAGCTGAAATAAAAGATCCCAGAAATGTTCCATACGCACAAAAAGCTTATTTCTCTCAAATGTTGAACTCAAATGTGTTCACATCCCTGTTAGTGAGCATTTATACTTTGCCAAGCTAATATATTCACTTGACAGGTGTGGCATATCAAGAAGCTGATTATTAAACAGCATGATCATCACACAAGTGCACCTTGTGCTGGAGACAATAAAAGACCACTCTAAAATGTGCAGTTTTGTCACACAACCCAATGCCAGAGATGTCTCAAGTTTTGAGGGTTATCTATGATGAATCGTTCTCCTCGTTAATCTTTCAAATACCCACGTTGGGTTGTATGCTCCTGTAAACAAATGACTCTTTTAGCTCTTGGCTATGCAGACGCTCGTTCACGTGGCTGGGAGGTGTGGGTGAAATGTTTGACTAACATACAGTTAGTGAAGTTGGAAATTTACATACACTTAGGTTGGAGTCATTAAACCTAGTTTAGTTTTTTTCAACCACTCCACAAATTTCTTGTGAACAAATTATAGTTTTGGCAAGTCGGTTAGGACATCTACTTTGTGCATGACACAAGTAATTTTTCCAACAATTGTTCAGACAGATTATTTCACTTATAATTCACTGTATCACAATTCCAGTGGGTCAGAAGTTTACATGCACTAAGTTGACTGTGCCTTTAAACAGCTTGGGAAATTCCAGAAAATGATGTCATGGCTTTAGAAGCTTTTGTTAGGCTAATTGACCTCATTTTAGTCAATTGGAGGTGTACCTGTGGATGTATTTCAAGGCGTACCTTCAAACTCAGTGCCTCTTTCCTTGACATCATGGGAAAAGAAAAGATAAGCCAAGACCTCATAAAAAAAACTGTAGACCTCCACAAGTCTGGTTCATCCTTGGGAGAAACGCCTGAAGGTACCACGCTCATCTGTACAAACAATAGAACGCAAGTATAAACACCATGGGACCACACAGCCGTCATACCACTCAGGAAGGAGACTCATTCTGTCTCCTAGAGATAAACGTACTTTGATGCGAAAAGTGCAAATCAATCCCAGAACTATAGCAAACGACCTTGTGAAGATGCTGGAGGAAACAGGTACAAAAGTATCTATATCCACAGTAAAATAAGTCCTATATCGACAAAACCTGAAAGGCTGCTCAGCAAGGAAGAATCCAATGCTCCTAAACCGTCATAAAAAAGCCAGAGTACGTTTTGAAACTGCACATGGGGACAAAGATCGTACTTTTTGGAGAAATGTCCTCTGATCTGATGAAACAAAAATAGTACTGTTTGGCCATAATGACTATTGTTATGTTTGGAGTGAAAAGGGGGAGACTTGCAAGCCGAAGAACACCATCCCAACCGAGAAGCACGGGGGTGGCAGCATCATGTTGTGGGGGTGCTTTGCTGCAGGAGGGACTGGTGTACTTCACAAAATAGATGGCATCATGAGGTAGGAAAATGATGTGGACATATTGAAGCAACATCTCAAGACATCAGTCGGGAAGTTAAAGCTTGGTCGCAAATGGGTTTTCCAAATGGACAATGACCCCAAGCATACTTCCAAAGTTGTGGAAAAATGGCTTAAGGACAACAAAGTCAAGGTATTGGAGTGGCCATCACAAAGCCGTGACCTCAACCCTTTAGAAAATGTGTGGGCAGAACTGAAAAAGCGTGTGCAAGCAAGGAGGCCTTCTAATTGAGTGTATGTATACTTCTGACCCACTGGGAATGTGATGAAAGAAATAAAAGCTGAAATCATTCTCTCTATCATTATTCTGACATTTCACATTCTTAAAATAAAGTGGTGATCCTAACTGACCTAAGACAGGGAATTTTTACTAGGATTAAATGTCAGGAATTGTGAAAAACTGAGTTTAAATGTATTTGGCAAAGGTGTATGTTAACTTCCGACTTCAACTGTACGTGTATATGTACACAACATCTCATTCAGTGGTTTTATTTTATTTTTGCTGTTTTCTACGTTGTAGTGTATAGTGACGACATCAAAAACTATGAAATAACATATGGAATCATGTAGTAACCAAAAAAGTGTTAAACAAATCTCAATTTATTTTCTTCAAATAGCCACCCTTTGCCTTAATGACCGCTTTGCATGGTCTGGGCAACCAGCTTCACCTGGAATTATCTTCCAACAGTCTTGAAGGAGTTCCCTCATATTCTGAACACTTGTTGGCTGCTTTTCCTTCACTCTGCGGCCCGACTCATCCCCAACCTTTTCAATTTTGTTGAGGTCGGGGGATTGCGGAGGCCAGGTCATCTGATGCAGAACTCCATCACTCTCCTTCTTGGTAAAATAGCACTTACACAGCCTGGAGGTGTGTTGGGTCATTGTCCTGTTGATAAACAAATGATAGTCCCACTAAGCCCAAACCAGATGGGATGGTGTATCGCTGCAGATTGCTGTGGTAGCCATGCTGGTTAAGTGTGTCTTGAATTCTAAATACATCCCAGACTGTGTCACCAGCAAAGCACCCCCACACCATAACACCTCCTTCTCAATGCTTTTACGGTGGGAAATTCACTTGCGGAGATCATCTGTAAACCTACTCTGCGTCTCACAAAGACACAGAGGTTGGAACCAAAAATCTAAAATTTTGACTCCAGACCAAAGGGCACATTTCCAACGGTCTAATGTCCATTGCTTGTGTTTCTTGGCCCAAGCACCTTTGGGTCCTTTTAGTAGTGGTTTCTTTGCAGCAATTTGACCATGAAGGCCTGATTTTAGTGCTCCCGAGTGGCGCAGCGCTCTAAGGCACTGCATCTCAGTCCTCGAGGCTTTTTCACAACCGGCTGTGATTGGGATTCCCATAGAGCGACGCACAATTGGCCCAGCGTTGTCCCGGGTTTGGCCGGTGTTGGCCCTCATTGTAAATAAGAATTTGTTCTTAATTGACTTGCCTAGTTAAATAAAGGTCAAATAAAAATAATTCACACAGTCTCCTCTGAACAGTTGATGTTGAGTTGTCTGTTACTTTTATTTGGACAGAAATTTCTGAGGCTGGTAACTATGATTAACTTTTCCTCTGCAGCAGAGGTAACTCTGGGTCTTCCATTCCTGTGGCAGTCCTCATGAGAGCCAGTTTCATCATAGCGCTTGATGGTTTTTGTGACTGCACAAGTTCCTGAAATGTTCCTTATTGACTGACCTTCATGTCTTAAAGTAATGATGGACTGTCATTAATCTTTGCTTATTTGAGCTGTTCTTGCCATAATATGGACTATGAATCTTTTACCAAATAGGGCTATCTTCTGTATACCCCATCCACCCACCTTGTCACAACACAACTGATTGGCTCAAAGGCATTAAGAATGAAAGAAATTCCACTAATTAACTTATAAGAAGGGACACCTGTTAATTGAAATACTTTCCAAGTGACTACCTCATGAAACTGGTTGAGACAATGCCAAGAATGTGCGACGATGTCATCAAGTCAAAGGTTGGCTACTTTGAAGAATATAAAATATATTTAGATTTGTTTAATTAACCCTTTTTTGGTTACTATGTGATTCCATATGTGTTATTTCATAGTGTTGAAGCCTTCACTATTATTCTACAATGTAGAAAATAGTTTTTTTTTAAATCCTTGAATGAGTAAGTGTTCTTTTGACCGGTAGTGTATTTTGAAACACTCATGCAACGTGGCCGTTGTGGTTTGCATGCAACTCCCCAGAGTTAGTATGCATTATGCATGTTTCTCTTAATCTTTACCTCAGATGTCCTCTGCCTGTCTTACTACACCCTGACGGCATCTGTCGGCGCCGTCAAGGTGCAGGTAAATAGGCAGCCATTTTGAGGAATAGTCATTTATTCTCAGCCCTCTCAATTGTGCACAGGGTTGTAAGCATACAAGTATGTCTGATGCCACTTCCTGTGTTTCAGTGTTGCATCGGTTTATACACACCTGAGACGTAATCTCATACCAATGAGAGCATTGAGTACTTTGTAGAGTTCATGTTTCCGTAAAGATGGTGAAAGACCTGTTTTCTCTGAAGATTTAGGATATTTCTAGAGCTTATAGGGGGCTTTTTTTTTTCTTTTTTTTTTACACAAGATTCGTTCTACCCAGGCAGTCCGCCCACCCACTCTCTCATACAGTGAAAGCAAGTGTCTCGCTGGTTAGCACTGTTTTACACCGTTTCACGTGCAATGGTTTCCTTGCTTCATAATAGAGCCCCCGTCAGGAGAAGAACGTCACACCGCGTATTTCTAGAAAGGGAAAGGAGGTCACAAATGAAAATGGCTTACCCTGATTGCTATCTAACTCAAGGGAGCGTTCACTTGCAGAAGAGATAGCGAAAGAGTTAGCAGACCACCTAAATCCATGAAGGAATGCTAATCATCAATAAACTGCAGCTTTATGATGTCGGGATATTTCTTGTGATGGGTGTGTTGTTTCAGTGAGGAGACAGTGTACTCTTCTGGGAGGTGGGGTGGGTGTGAAGGAAGTCACACGCACACAGCAGAAATTATGATTTGGTGCTTCTCGCACTGTAGGTCAATGGCAATCTGGCACAAAGGGTAGGCATAATCCATTTAAACCCTGACACTTGTAGTCTGCCTAAGAACAAACACGATCAGCGATACATTTGTTTTTAATTAGGTGTATCTTGCAATTGCTCTCACATCGAAGTAGCATACCCCGTTCTTGTTAGTGAGGCTATCAGAAGAACTAACCCTGACTCCACTTTGCCTGTGACCTGGTCAACATGCCTCTGCCCCACTTCTGACTGCCCTGCTTGTTTTCCAATTATTGTGACCACGATAATTTGGCTTGTCAAACCAATGCAAATGAGGAAGGGAATCAAAGACTAACAAGGTTTACTTCTTCTCTTCATTTTGTAATCAGAGTGTATGGAGATTTAGGCAAAATCTAGAATTGTTGTGTGTGATTCTGATTCAGCAAGCCCATTCTGTCATAGCTTGTAAACACCAAATCCACCCGTCAGTTACATCCAAACACACTGACCTTCCATTCCACTAGTACTATATCCACACACCTGACCTTCCATTCCTCTAGTACTTTATCCACACACTGACCTTCCATTCCACTAGTACTATATCCACACACACACTGACCTTCCATTCCACTAGTACTATATCCACACACACACTGACCTTCCATTCCACTAGTACTATATCCACACACACACTGACCTTCCATTCCACTAGTACTATATCCACACACTGACCTTCCATTCCACTAGTACTTTATCCACACACTGACCTTCCATTCCACTAGTACGTTATCCACACACTGACCTTCCATTCCACTAGTACTTTATCCACACACTGACCTTCCATTCCACTAGTACTATATCCACACACCTGACCTTCCATTCCTCTAGTACTTTATCCACACACTGACCTTCCATTCCACTAGTACTATATCCACACACCTGACCTTCCATTCCTCTAGTACTTTATCCACACACTGACCTTCCATTCCACTAGTACTATATCCACACACACACTAACCTTCCATTACATTAGTACTATATCCACACACACACTGACCTTCCATTCCACTAGTACTATATCCACACACTGACCTTCCATTCCACTAGTACTATATCCACACACTGACCTTTCATTCCTCTAGTACTTTATCCACACACTGACCTTCCATTCCACTAGTACTATATCCACACACTGACCTTCCCTTCCTCTAGTACTTTATCCACACACTGACTTCCATTCCACTAGTACTATATCCACACACAAACTAACCTTCCATTCCACTAGTACTATATCCACACACTGACCTTCCCTTCCTCTAGTACTTTATCCACACACTGACCTTCCATTCCACTAGTACTATATCCACACACTGACCTTCCATTCCACTAGTACTTTATCCACACACTGACCTCCACTAGTACTATATCCACACACTGACCATCCATTCCTCCAGTACTATATCCACACACACTGACCTTCCATTCCACTAGTTCTATATCCACACACACTGACCTTCCATTCCACTAGTACTATATCCACACACACACACACACACACACACACACACACACACACACACACACACACACACACACACACTGACCTTCCATTACAGTAGTTCTATATCCACACACACACTGACCTTCCATTCCACTAGTACTATATCCACACACCTGACCTTCCATTCCTCTAGTACTTTATCCACACACTGACCTTCCATTCCTCTAGTACTTTATCCACACACTGACCTTCCATTCCACTAGTACTATATCCACACACTGACCTTCCCTTCCTCTAGTACTTTATCCACACACTGACTTCCATTCCACTAGTACTATATCCACACACACACTAACCTTCCATTCCACTAGTACTATATCCACACACTGACCTTCCCTTCCTCTAGTACTTTATCCACACACTGACCTTCCATTCCACTAGTACTATATCAACACACTGACCTTCCATTCCACTAGTACTTTATCCACACACTGACCTCCACTAGTACTATATCCACACACTGACCATCCATTCCTCTAGTACTATATCCACACACTGACCATCCATTCCTCCAGTACTATATCCACACACACTGACCTTCCATTCCACTAGTTCTATATCCACACACACTGACCTTCCATTCCACTAGTACTATATCCACACACACACACACACACACACACTGACCTTCCATTACAGTAGTTCTATATCCACACACACACTGACCTTCCATTCCACTAGTACTATATCCACACACACACTGACCTTCCATTCCTCTAGTACTTTATCCACACACTGACCTTCCATTCCACTAGTACTATATCCACACACTGATCTTCCATTCTACTATATCCACACACTGACCTTCCATTCCACTAGTACTTTATCCACACACTGACCTTCCATTCTACTACTCCTATATCCACACACGCTGACATTCCGTTCCACTAGTACTATATCCACAGACACAGTGACCTTCCATTCCTCCAGTACTATATCCACACACCAACCTTCCATTCCACTAGTACTTTATCCACCCACTGACCTTCAATTCCACTAGTACTATATCCACACAAACCGACCTTCCATTCCACTAGTACTATATCGACAAACACACTGACCTTCCATTCCTCCAGTACTATATCCACACACACTGACCTTCCATTCCACTAGTTCTATATCCACACACACTGACCTTCCATTCCACTAGTACTATATCCACACACACACACACACACACACACTGACCTTCCATTACAGTAGTTCTATATCCACACACACACTGACCTTCCATTCCACTAGTACTATATCCACACACACACTGACCTTCCATTCCTCTAGTACTTTATCCACACACTGACCTTCCATTCCACTAGTACTATATCCACACACTGACCTTCCATTCTACTATATCCACACACTGACCTTCCATTCCACTAGTACTTTATCCACACACTGACCTTCCATTCTACTATCTCCTATATCCACACACGCTGACATTCCGTTCCACTAGTACTATATCCACAGACACAGTGACCTTCCATTCCTCCAGTACTATATATACAGTCACACAGAACCTTCCATTCCACTAGTACTTTATCCACCCACTGACCTTCAATTCCACTAGTACTATATCCACACAAACCGACCTTCCATTCCACTAGTACTATATCGACAAACACACTGACCTTCCATTCCACTAGTACTATATCCACACACTGACCTTCCATTCCACTAGTACTTTATCCACACACTGACCTTCCATTCCACTAGTACTATATCCACACACACTGACCTTCCATTCCACTAGTACTATATCCACACACAAAATGACCTTCCATTCCACTAGTACTTTATCCACACACAAAATGACCTTCCATTCCACTAGTACTTTATCCACACACAAAATGACCTTCCATTCCTCTAGTACTTTATCCACACACTGACCTTCCGTTCCACTAGTACCATATCCACACATACACTGACCTTCCATTCCTCTAGTACTTTAGGAGGAGGGTAACGACTGTCTAGGCTGGTAAACCCCCTGGGATGGGTGTCCTCTCCAGACAGGCTGGGCTGGCTGGTGGATGGAGGAGAGAGAGGTCAGGCAACAGGCACCCTGTCAGTCTGGCCTCTCAGATGGTCCACAGTGGCCAATTAGTGAGGAGCCTGAGAGTGCTTTGGCACAGCAGGTCACCGGTCAGGACTCGCACCCGCATTGGAGGGGACGGGAGCTCTGTGTCCGAAATAACAGGCCCAGTGCTGAGCCCTTGAGCTCACATAGACACACACAGTCGAAGAGTTACACATCTCTCTTAAAACCGGTTACCTGATCTCCTATCTGTTTGTTCCTGCTAATGAGAGTGGATCTGAGACATCTTGAATATGGATTCTGTGCATTTCATTGATTTGTCTGGATCTTTCCGCATCCATAGTCCACTGCTGCAGGGGGCTGATGACAGCTAAAATGCTTCTTCCCTCGGTCGAACACTGCTGTGCTGAGTGGTGAAATGGGTTTTGATGTTCAGGCTTTGTATTACTCAGAGGGTCTGTCTGCAGTCTCCAGTTGTTTCTTGTGTGATTTCATTGTTCAGTGTCAGTCTCATTGCAGAGTAGGCTCTGTGCTGAGAGGGTATTTATTGCCTTGTATGGCCAATTTTCAGCGTCGGCGGAAAATATTTTTGGGATAAGTACTTTTGAGATATGAATATTCATAGTTTTAAATTGAATAAATGAACGGGAAAATGTGTATTTCAGAATGTAGACATACTCCATATGTTAGAGCTCACTATAAGGAGTATAATAACAGCAAGGTGTTGTCTGTATCGTGTACGGTTCACAGATCGTAGGGTCTTACATGAGGTCTACTAAAACTGGCCTAAAATGGCCACTTTCATCAATTTTTTCTCAGAAATGGTTTGTGATACAAATGTAAAAAAGCATGTCAGACATCCTTCCTCCCAATGAAGTTTGTGAGGATTGCCTAAACAAACCGGAGATAACAAAAATATTTTCTGTCTACGCTGGCGTGGAATCGCTCGCCCATAGCACGGTTTCCCAAACTCCATCCTGGGGCCCACCCTGCGTGCACGTTTTGGTTTTATCCCTAGCACTACACAGCTGATTCAGTAACCAACTGATCATTAAGCTTTGATTATTTGAATCAGCTGTGTAGTACTAGGGCAAAATTTAATTAAATAGTTTTTCCCCCTTCATCAATCTACACGCAATACCCCATAATGACAAAGCAAAAACTGTTTGTTTTTTAATGTTTGCAAATGTATAAATAAATTTAAAAAACTGAAATATCACATTTTATTGAACTATTCAGACCCTTCACTCAGTACTTTGTTGAAGCACCTTTGGCAGCTATTACAGCCTCAAGTCTTTTTGGGTATGACACTTCAAGCTTGGCACACCTGTATTTGGGGAGTTTCTCACATAGTTCTCTGCAGATCCTCTCAAGCTCTGCCAGGTTGGATGGGGAGTCGCTGCACCACAATCGGGTTAAAGTCCAGGCTCTGGCTGGGCCTCTCAAGGACAGTCAGAGATTTGTCCTGAAGCCACTCCTGCATTGTCTTGGCTGTGTGCTTAGGGCCGTTGTCCTGTTAGAAAGTGAACCTTTGCTCCAGTCTGAGGTCCTGAGCCTTTTTGAGCAGGTTTTCTTCAAGGATTTCTCTGTACTTTGCTCCATTCACCTTTCCCTCGATCCTGACTAGTCTCCCAGTCCCTGCAGCTGAAAAACATCTCCACAGCATGATGCTGCCACCACCATGCTTGGCCTGATTGGTGGTGCTGCAGAGATGGTTGTCCTTCTTCAAGGTTCTCCCATCTCCACAGAGGAACTCTGGAGCTCTTTCAGTGTGACCATCGGGTTCTTGGTCACCTCCATGACCAAGGTCCTTCTCCCCCGATTGGTCAGCTCTAGAAAGAGTATTGGTTTTTCCAAACTTATTCCATTTAAAAATGATGGATGCCACTGTGTTCTTGGTGACCTTCAATGCTGCTGAAATGTTTCTAAATCATGCCCAGTCAATTGAATTTACCACAGGTGGACTCCAATCAAGCTATAGAAACATCTCAAGGATGATCAATGAGAAACCGGATGTTTTTGCATTGTATTGTGGGTAGATTGAGTATTTCTGTTTTTTTTAAATACATTTTAGAATAAGGCTGTAATGTAACAGAATGTGGAAAAAGGGAACGGGTCTGAATACTTTCCGAATGCACTGTACACCCAGGGTAGGACCGAGTTTGGAAAACCCTGGTCTATAGGACGTAATACTATTGAATTTCTGTGACCGTAAGTAATTGTGTAGGGAGCACATTCAATTTGGTGCAGCTCGTACAAGTGTGACTGCAGTTGAATTATTCTGCTGCAGTAAAAAATGGAACTTGGTGGAGAGCAAGACTTGTGTACTGCATCTCTGTCTGTTTACCTCTCTCTGTGTGTGTGTGTGTGTGTGTGTGTGTGTGTGTGTTGTGTGTGTGTGTGTGTGTGTGTGTGTGTGTGTGTGTGTGTGTGTGTGTGTGTGTGTGTGTGTGTGTGTGTGTGTGTGTGTGTGCTTTTGGAACTGACTCGTTGGGTGTGAATATATGTTCTGCTCTGTTTGCCACACAGACAAGACTTGGATGCTCTAGAATCTAGGTGTATGTGTGTGTGTGTGCGCCCGCTCTCTCTAGTGTATCCTACCTCGATGATTTGCAATGCACTCAGGCTATTGCCCTTTATCAGTGACGCTGGCACCTCTCCTGACCATGTGCTCATCACAGCCATCACATCCCCTGTGGAGCAAGACAGGCTCTTCAGAAGACACAAAGGCCCAGAGCGAGAACACACACCCACCCACACAGCGTTAAATAACAATGCTCTCGCTACCGTTCAGCCTGAAACTCTTTAAATGCCAGCATCACTCTCCTGATGCAACACACGCTATCGTTAGCTGTACAGAGGAGATCGATAAGCACAGGCATCAGTTCGATTGAGACGTGGGGCTGATTATGGGGTGAAGATACGATCAAAGACAGAATCTTAGAACTTTCATCCAAATGCGAATAGATATTACTGATTGAGTGTCCTCCCAAGGAAATCTCTTTCTGACAAGAGTGCTGAATTGTATTTACCCAGGATGCTGTTCTAAGAGGTGTTGGGCTTGATGTGGTTAACCACTTGGAAGCTAGAAGGAATCCTTGTCTCCAACAGGACACGGTGTGTGTATTTGGTTAGCTGTGGAAGGATGCTTGTCCACATGAGTGTGTGTGTAGTAACAGTCCTCTCTGCAGGTCTCTGTGCCCACCCCTGAAGGCTGGCCACTGGGGGCATTCACTCAGACTGGCATCCACAGGGGACAATTCCAGACCGTTGTCTGCCTTATCCGATTTGGAATGAGGGAAAAATACCCTTTTTGTGTTAGGCTTTTACAGCCAAAATGTCCTCAACCACATTTCTAACCCTGTATCAGGCGTGAGATTCTGTGAGCTGCACAGAACATGGGCATTCAGAAGTACGGTAATGCACCAAACTGTTCACTGGAATGATAGACCCGTCATAAAGGCTTTGATGTGCCAAATTCATTAGGGCGTGTGGTGCCACTCCAGAGTGGCATTAGTTAGACCTAGTCATGCCACACATTGGGAGTGACACCACACGCCCTAATGAATTTGGCACATCAAAGCCTTTATGACGGGTCAATCATTCAAGTGAACAGTTTGATGACCAATTTGTGACTTCAATCTGTGTCCAGACAGTGCCTTGTGTTGCTCAGACTTCTTTTAGTTTAACATCTGATGTTAATACAAAGTTCTGGATGGTTATTCTAACAATTTAAAGGCTAATGGTCTGTGTTGGAGAAGAAAATGCAAATGGCCATATTGACTGACAAGGAAAGTCAGAAGCAAACCTTCACTACATGTGTAATTTCACCTATCCTTCCAATCCCTTCCGAAGTGGCTGGTAGACGAAGGCTCCGTACTGGAAGTACAGCAGGTTGTTATTTCAGCAGCTTGGTCTCAAGGTCCTCCCAGTCTGATAGAAGCTGTGCTTTTTTGTTCTGCTAAAATGAATATAGAGACGTGTGTCCTGGTGAGGAGTAGAGAGAGACTGGGCATATAGGGAATGTGTGAGTTTGTCCTCTGGCTTCATAATGTTGAAGGACGTGCTTTGGTGTGTGTGTGTCGGAGTGGGAAACTATCTTCCATCTCAAAGTTTGTTGATCTCTCTCCATCTCGCTAGGCTCTGTGTTGAGCATACCAATGGAACCTCGTTGCGGTGTCACATTTCTCAGTATTTCTGCGACACACGAAGGTGGAAACACATTCTCACTCATACGTTGTCTCTCACACACACACACACACACACACACACACACACACACACACACACACACACACACACACACACACTGCCAAGCTGTCCTCGAGGGTGAGAGTTTCTATCAGCCTCATAGCCGCTGGTTCGCTCCCTTCAATGCTCAAGACGGAGAGGGGGAGAGAGAATGGAAGGAAAAGACAGGCGGAAAATGAGAACATTTTCATGCTGATTCTAATTTTAGGCTTGCTCCATTTCGACACTCCTGATCACTCCGTGTACACGGGTAACCGTCTCGACAGAAAATGGGTACAGGATAGAAGAAAGGGGAAAAAAACACACCTCTAACAAATGTTGGATAATGGTGTGGAAATGAAAGCTCCCCCCCCTCCATTCAAATGGATTGAAATAAGTCTCATGTTTGTATCTCCGACGTAATTGTACAGTGCTACTAATTGCCTATTAGCTGAGTATTGTCTGCCCAGGTCTCTCTGTTGTGTCGTTGCTCCCCTACTCTGTTTTCAGTATAATTCTACTCTTTTTTTTTTTTACCACACTTGTGTTTTCATTTGGGTATTGCTTCACTAATTGATGAGCGTGTTTTATAGTCGATACACAGCGATATCTTCTGTGTGTAAGTTGTCGCAGAGGATACATTGTCCAGGGGAGTCAGACGTACAGCCCAATCCGGGCCCGCGGGTGGTTTGAGTAAAACATTTGAATAAACAAATGAAATACAATTACATTTGTAAAAATTGTGGGGGGAAACAAACTCGATATACATTTAAAATGACTGAACCCAAATGGGAACTGTGTAGGAATGATAATGGACCTACATGCATACAGTTTCTTTACTGTGTCCAGCTCGCTTAAAATCACCAAAATGGAAGGCAGTAGGGGGAATATAAAAAATTCCCAAAAGGATGGCTAGAGGACTAATTTTAGCAAATTTTGACGACAAGGAAATATAACCAATTTTTCAGTGTGGCACTCCAGACCTCGGTGAAGACAGAATGCGGCCCCTGGGGCAAAATGAGTTTGACAACCATGCTCTAGTCAATTTTCAGCTCTGATCACTTATGTTGAAGCCTCTTTCGACGACTACTTTCCTCTGTTGTTTTGTCTGACCTTGTCTGTGTTCCTTTCCGTGTGTGTACAGTATCCATCGATTTAACGCAGGATGTGTTTGTACAGTCCCTAACGGCATCTCTCCCCCTCTGTCCTCTGTGTTGTAGTGGTCAGCAGGCCTTCCTCCTGGAGAATGTTCCGTGTGACAACGCCAGCTGTAGGGATGTGGGCCGCATGTTTCGAGTCCACTGGGACCAGTCTGACCTGGGGGCCATCCCCGGGGCCGCCGTGGCCACCTTCTTCGACATCTATGAGGATGTGAGCACATTCCTCTTTCCTCTCAACCTCTCCTCCTCTCTCTTCACGCCTTGACGTTGTCACACAACCAACAGCTCTGCTGATTTTTTTTTTTAAAGGAAGACAACTGGTGACCTCTGGCTCTCGCGCCTCATCATTAACCAGCAGCGGAGTTGTTACTACCCCAATAGTGACTGGGAAACTGGCAGGCTGGCCGCTGTCAATCACTTTAGAATAGCAGGTTAGATCACCTGACAGTCAAGTTTGTCATGTAGTCTCATATCATCGCAAGGCAGAGTTTAGTAGGATTTTGTTTCAATTTGTATGACAACCCCCACAAATTCCAAATTTGAATGGCACAGAAATCCATTGGGAGTGATTTTCATTATGTCTGCAAGAATTGGCTCTTTTCAATGCATCTTCCAGTATGGTTAGTCTTGTTAATTGTCCTGTTTGTGGGTGGCCTTGGATCCTCTTTTGACAACAGTCTCCCTGAGAGGCTTCAGCCGAGGCTGGAAATGGCACGCTCATAAGGCACTCTCTCCCACGCTGGCCTGCAGATTAGAGCAGCATCTCTCTCCTAATCCCACTCTGGGCCGACGGAAGGGTGTGCCAAGACGAGCATGTCACTGCAGGGCACGACAAGCGCAGGATGCCAGCCCGGCCCTGGCACAGTGTAGCGACAGGGCCTGACAGACGGAGCACGGTCATTGTCCCCCTAGGAGCCCAATCAGCTCACAGCACAGCCCCCCTCTGAGATGAGATGTGTGCGGATGAGATGTGTAGATAAGACAGGTTGGGGCCCAACAGCTCTTCAGGAGATTTGGAGAGTGGGGCTCGGCTGCATCTCAAATCTGGTGGTCTTTTTTAAAATCTTTAAACACACACGTAGCTTTCATCCTGCCCAAGATTCACCATCTGGGACAGCTTAAGTTTTCCTCCACTCCTCCGTGCCCATCCTTCTCCCTGCGAGTGCTGTCTCGCCCTGACTTCACTCCGTCACTGCCTGCCTCCTGGCATCCCTCTCCCTCATTGCCGCGTCCAAGACGGCCTTGCCTTCTTAGAGTTTACATAATCAATGTGTTTTGTTTTGGCTGTGGGATTTATTTATGATGTGTGTTTTAGTGCGGTATACCCTGTCTCCTCGTTTCAGTAGAGGGAGTAGGTATCCATCTCCTATCTCTGGGAGTTGGCTCATTTTCTCTGTAATTCCCTGAGAGAGAGAGCGTGTGAGAGAAGTGCAGATAACTGCTGTAATGGAGGATTTGTCCTCCGTTTATAACGGGGATGAAGTGGTACATCAGAAAAGACCGTCAAAGGAAGCTTTGCCCCCGTTTCCTTTTGTCCGTCATGTATTACCATTTCTCATTTGCAGGGAATATTGGATATGATCGTGCTCAGCAAAGAGGAGGGGAAAGAGGGCTTCGCCATCCACGCTTTGAAGAACAACTTTGAAGCCGACGCGTACTTCGTCAAAGTGATTGGTGAGTCGGAACTTTTCACCTTCTGCTGTTAGCGTGCGTGTGTGCGCATGAGTCCATGTTTGTGAACATCCACATTTGTATGCATGCATTGTATTCCTTTTCTGTGTGCATGCCTTTGTTTCTCTCCAGTTATGTTTAGACTCGACAGTTCTGTTTGAACATTTTAATGTGAATCTCCCCTTTTCCCCACTGCATAAAAGTTTTTTTTTAAATGAATGCACTCCCCTCAACATAAGGGGGGCAAAGAGTTTTTTTTCTATCGGACTGTTTTCAGGATATCACAAGGATGTCCTCATTTCCTGAGACAAGAGTCGGCAGCGGTGTATACGCTCCGTTGACTGCAGGCTACATCCCTATTAGTTTGCATTAGACAACAGCACACGCATCGATACAAACACGAATGACTGCAGGGCATGCATCTCCCAGCATCCTTTGGGTGTTTTAACTGAACTTTTCACCTCCATTCCTCTATGTGGCTCCCCTCCCCAGCCTACAAGAAAAAGTAGCAGTGTGGCTGTAGTGATGGCGGACATTTGGGAAGCTGACATTTTTGGAAAACGGAAAGTGTCCCCTAAAAAGCTACTTTCATGCCATTTTAATCCTGCCTGCTGCGTTTTAATTAAAGGAAAAGCACTTATTTTCTTCTCCTTCATTCTCTCTCCCTCACAGCCCCACTGGTGGGCTTTTTTTTGGAGCTATGACTGCTCCTCTGCCTATAACATCAGGCCCAGACACAGAGACAGACTTGCACACATACACATACACTCCCTCAACTCACACGACTGACCCCAGGAGGATTTTTCCACTTCTCTTTTCTGAGCTGTTGGTTGTTTCTCTTCAGTAAAACACTGATAGATAAGGAGTGTGCTGAAGTTGTCAAGTGGCCCGGAGATGGAGGAAGCACTCTGGTAATTAACTATGAATCTCAAACTGCTCCCAGGCTGCCTGTGCCCTCTTTCTCCTGCTGTGGCGTACAGTACACGTCAAGTGGCCCGCTGCTTTGTGCATGCTTGCGTGCCTCTTGACGACGCGCGCCGTGAACCCAGAGAGACGAGCGCCGTCCGCCTATTGCTCTAACGTACTCCTCCCGTCTGCTAGAGCGCTCAGCGCAGCGTGGATATCCTCCCCTTTACAATCCAGTCTTGGTGTCACACAATAACACACTAGTGGGCATGCAGGCATGCACTCTGCTGTCTCGCAGTTCGGCTGTGACTGTTTGAAACGCGAGCCGCGTCTTCCTTCCCGCCCAGCCCTCAGCAGGAAGAAAGCCTGTGAACGTAGTAATGGTCGGAGGTGTTTAAGAAGGATTAGGTAAACTGTGTTTGGGTGCAGAGGGAAGATGGGCCCGGGGTTCACTCACAGTCTGACTGTGTTGTTGTGGTGAACAGAGGGACGGTGTCAGGGTTAGAGAGGGAGGGAACGGGAACATGTGAAGGAATTTAAGGTTGGGATTGACTGACAGACTTGTCAGTGTTGAACATTGAAGAAGGTGGACATTGATGGAAGAGGAGCAGGTGATCTGGCCTAATGGAAGTCCATTCAGGACGACAGTTTCTGGGGTTCTACCAACATGCAATCAATAATGGATGGGGTTTTGTCGCTGCCAGTCCATAGGGTGTTTTTTGACAAGGCTCAGACCCGAGCAACCCCACCCTCCTTCCCTTGTTGGTGTGTCGTACGTCAGGAGGTGGCGGCCCCCCTGGTGGCGGGGGCTGCTTTCCGCCGGCTTCAGATCCCCCGAGCTCTTATCGAGCGGCCTCGCTGTGGTATTGACTTTAAGTCTGGGTCACTCGCGGGATGAAATGATAAGATATGGTCCAGGGTGGGACCCAGAGACACAGCTAATTTCTGTATTCAGTGCCCAGCCTAGGCCTAGGATTGATCTATTTAAACTCCTCTTCAAACGGCGCCTGCCTCTGGTTCGTGAGACTCCGGTGCTATTATGGTTAACGTGCCAGCGCCTGGTGCTCTGCAGGTCACTGGTCTGCTGGTCTACTGGTTTGCCCATCTTAATCTTTTATTTTTATTGGCCAGTCTGAGATATGGCTTTTTCTTTGCAACTCTGCCTGGAAGGCCAGCATCCCGGAGTCGCCTCTTCACTGTTGATGTTGAGAATGGTGTTTTGTGGGTACTTATTTAATGAAGCTGCCAGTTGAGGACTTGTGAGGCGTCTGTTTCTCAAACTAGACACTCTAATGTACTTGTTCTCTTGCTCAGTTGTGCACCGGGGCCTCCCACTCCTCTTTCTATTCTGGTTAGAGACAGTTTGCGCTGTTCTGTGAAGGGAGTAGTACACAGCGTTGTACCAGATCTTCTGCTACTTGGCAATTTCTCTCATGGAATAGCCTTCATTTCTCAGAACAAGAATAGACTGACGAGTTTCAGAAGAAAGTACTTTGTTTCTGGCCATTTTGAGCCTGTACTTGAACCCACAAATGCAGACTTTTTAAAATTGATTTCACCTCTAATTAACTAGGCAAGTCAGTTAAGAACAAATTCTTATTTACAATGACGGCCTAGGAACAGTGGGTTAACCTCCCCGGCAGGTAGCCAAATGCTCCAGATACACATCTAGTCTAAAGAAGGCCAGTTTTAATCAGAACAACAGTTTTCCAAAATGTTTTTTTAATGATCAATTAGCTTTTTAAAATGATGAACTTGGATTAGCTAACACAATGTGCCATTGGAACACCTGTGTGTGTGTGTGTGTGTGTGTGTGTGTGTGTGTGTGTGTGTGTGTGTGTGTGTGTGTGTGTGTGTGTGTGTGTGTGTGTGTGTGTGTGTGTGTGTGTGTGTGTGTGTGTGTGTGTGTGTGTGTGTGTGTGTGTGTGTGTGTGTGTGTGTGTGTGTGAACGTCCCTTTTTCAGGACCCTGTCTTTTAAAGTTAAGTTGTAAAGGGTTTAAACACTGTTTCCTATGCTTGTTCAAG
Organism: Oncorhynchus gorbuscha; assembly: GCF_021184085.1. NCBI lineage: Eukaryota > Metazoa > Chordata > Actinopteri > Salmoniformes > Salmonidae > Oncorhynchus > Oncorhynchus gorbuscha. The sequence goes on along the minus strand of NC_060177.1, from coordinate 33,364,047 downwards.
TAACAATTACTGAACATGCACCTGTGGAACGGTCGTTAAGACACTGACAGCTTATAGATGGTAGGAAATTAAGGTCACAGTTATGAAGACTTAGGACACTAAAGAGGCCTTTATACTGACTCTGGAAAACACCAACAGAAAGATGCCCAGGGTCCCTGCTCATCTGCATGAACGTGCCTTAGGCATGCTGCAAAGAGGCATGATGACTGCAGATGTGGCCAGGGCAATAAATTGCAATGTCCGTACTAAGACAGCGCTACAGGGAGACAGGATGGACAGCTGATCGTCCTCAAAGTGGCAGACCACGTGTAACAACACCTGCACAGGATCGGCACATCCGAACATCACACCTGCGGGACAGGTACCGGATGGCAACAACAACTGCCGAGTTACACCAGGAACGCACAATCCCTCCATCAGTGCTTGGACTGTCTGCAGTAGGCTGAGAGAGGCTGGACTGAGGGCTTGTAGGCCTGTTGTAAAGCAGGTCCTCACCAGACATCACCGGCAACAACGTCGCCTATGGGCACAAACCCACCGTCGCTGGACCAGACAGGACTGGCAAAAAGTGCTCTTCACTGACGAGTCTTGGTTTTGTCTCACCAGGGGTGATGGTCGGATTCGCATTTATGGTCGAAGGAATGAGTGTTACACCGAGGCCTGTACTCTGGAGCGGGATCGAGGTGGAGGGTCCGTCATGGTCTGGGACGGTGTGTCACAGCATCATTGGACAGAGCTTGTTGTCATTGCAGGCAATCTCAATGCTGTGCGTTACAGGAAAGACATCCTCCTCCCTCATGTGGTACCCTTCCTGCAGGCTCATTCTGACATGACCCTCAGCATGACAATGCCACCAGCCATACTGCTTATTCTGTGCGTGATTTCCTGCAAGACAGGAATGTCAGTAATCTGCCATGGCCAGCGAAGAGCCCGGATCTCAATCACTTTGAGCACGTCTGGGACCTGTTGGATAAGAGGATGAGGGCTAGGACCATTTTCCCCAGAAATGTCCGGGAGTTTGCAGGTGCCTTGGTGGAAGAGTGGGGAAACATCTCACAGCAAGACCTGGCAAATCTGGTGCAGTCCATGATCAGGAGATGCACTGCAGTACTTAACGCAGCTGGTGGCCACACCAAATACTTACTGTTACTTTTGATTTTGACCTCAACCCTTTGTTCAGGGACACATTATTCCATTTCTGTCAGTCACATGTCTGTGGAACTTGTTCAGTTGATGTCTCAGTTATTGAATCTTGGTATCTTCATACAAATATTTACACATGTTAAGTTTGCTGAAAATAAACGCAGTTGACACAAGGAGTCGCTAGTGCACGATGAGCCAAGTAAAGCCAAAACCTCCTCTAACTCAGGCGGCGACCCAGGGAAGATGATTCCCAGCCGTTAGGGGAGACGAGGATCCATCTATCACAGAAAGTCAGAGATCTGTTTTGACTGAAGAAATAGGCAGTGTGGCACTGCTCTTACAATGTTACAAGTATTTACTACACTGAACTAGCCGAGTTCAGCAGGAAAATCCCCCTGATCTACCAGGTGATTCATAAAAAGACAAGAGACATTGAGAGTCAAAGTAGAAACGTTAGAAAGGGGTTGCAGAGATGTTGTGGTGTCGGTGGGTGCGTGCGTGTGAGTGACAGACCGACCAGAACAATGTGAGCTGATTTATGTTCTCCTCCTCTCGAGTTGAGATGCAGATTCGCTGCATTGAGGAACATCTGCAGGCTTTGTTTAGTCCAGTACACATCCTCCTTTCCCTTTCTCTCTCCGCCTCTGCCAAGCTGTCAGTCAGGAAGTATCCGCCCTCGCTCACATTTTAATTCAGCTCAACAGATGAGGGAGCTTTCATAGAGACATTGCTCTTCGCTCTCTTTTGGAATTTCAAGACACAAGTCCATATTTCTGGAGGTTTCTCTGCTGGTTTATTGGTTAATTCTGCATTTAGTGTGTAATGTCGAGTGGTGAATTAAAGTATACAGAATTAAACTAAGATAGGCAGCACGTGTGAAGTGCTCAAAAAGGCAAATATCAAATGTGAGAAGAAGATTTGGAAAACAAGGATATAGTATAAAAATATATTGATTACTGTGTTTCCCCTCTCCAATAGCTGTCAATCTGACACAACTTTGAAAGTACTTCCAGTGTTATCATTTTGCTGAAGTAAACTATTCTCCCATGTCCAGTAGTCATCCATTCACTTTGCTCTTAAAGGTCTTCTGTCTACTCCACCACCCTCACATATAATAATACATCTCCGGGAGTACAGATGGAATATTTCATTTCATGTCTGCAGCCTGCAGATGATTGACAGCTAATGCGTGTCCTTCAAATAAGCCTCAAACAAAGGTAGTTGAATGATGTCAGAGCAGCAAGCGAGGTATGACCATGACTTACCATTAGATCAGTCCGACATGACAGATAACTAGACTTCAAAACCGTCTTGGAAGAGATTGACATTATGCACACACACACACACACACTTTTCCTTTGTGGATTACTCAACTATGAATGAGCAGTGGGTAGAAAGACTGTGTGCGTGCGTTATGATTGTGTGTGTGTGGCGGCAGGTAGCCTACCAGTTAAGAGCGTTGGGCCAGTGAAAGAAAAGGTCGCTGGTTCAAATCCCCGACCCGACTAGGTAAAACATCTGCCTGTGCCCTTGAGCAAGGCACTTCACCCTAATTGCTCCTGTAAGTCGCTCAGGATAAGAGAGTCCGCTAAATGACTAAAATGTCAATGTAAACGTGTGTCGCTGCCTGTCTGGCAGACAAGAAGCCTAGAGTCAGCACCAGCCGAGATTAGGCCTTGAGGAAAAGGAAAGCAGCACCTCGGACTGCTCAGCTGTCAGTGTAAGATTGCTCATTGATTTAAATTTGTAGCCACTGGCATGGCGTGGTGACATGACGTGTCTTCCCCCTGTCAAGAGGCAGCCAGCCCAGCTCCGTGTGTGACGTCATCTGACAGCTTGGATTGGCTCTTCTTTTCTTGTGACGTTGGCTTGGTTTCCATAGTTCCCTATGGATTTGTTTTTATGATGATGATACGAAGGTGATTTCAAATGTGGGAGCCGTCAGACAGCACCCAGAGGGTAGGATCTGGAGGGACTGGACTGGTGGAGGATTTGGACCGTTGGACCTGGGAAGACAGTTGTCAACCCAGATCAGCTACAGACACTGATGCATGTACCCTGCTGTTCTGTTAGCTCCACTCTACAGTCCTGGAACAGAGTCTCATTCAGAGCACATCAACAGCACCGTGCAGCTCTGAATTATGGTGCTGTCTGATTACAGGTCAATCTGATGCAGCCAAGAACAGAGGGAGGGCATCTCCTACTGCTCTCATTAGGATGTCAGAGATAGCTCAGACAGCTGCCCTCACCTGTGTGTGTGTGTGTGTGTGTGTGTGTGTGTGTGTGTGTGTGTGTGTGTGTGTGTGTGTGTGTGTGTGTGTGTGTGTGTGTGTGTGTGTGTGTGTGTGTGTGTGTGTGTGTGTGTGTGTGTGTGTGTGTGTGTGTGTGTGTGTGTGTGTGTGTGTGTGTGTGTGTGTGTGTGCACATGATGTTATTTCCTCCGAGCCATGCTTTGTGTTCTGCTCAATGAGGCGGAACGATGAACCGGACCCTCATTCCCTTATCAACCCGTCTGTCTGATAAGTCTACAGCCCATGCACCGGCCTGACGGCAAAGTAGCTACATGCCACCTCTTAAAACATTGCAGCATGATAGCAGTGTGACATATATCCTAACACCACAAGAAATCCCACCTAACTCATGGCGACAGCCAGCAACTGAGATAGCGAAGTTCTCATTCTGCTGCATGGTCCCTCGCAGGCATAGACATTCAATGAACCCAAAAGCCTTCTCTCCAAATGCCTCAGTGAATGTCTGTTGACGATCATGTGAAGCCCTCTTGAAGATGTCATAGTTTGCAGTGTATAGAATCCCTTATCTCTACTATAGGCTATATGAAGCTCTTGGACAAAGCCCTGGCAATAAAGAAGCGCATTATCCATCAGATGAATCCATAAAAAGCTCATCAAAAACATATCAGGTCTTTTGAATGTTTATTTATTCTCCTCTAAAGCTGCTCTCTTAGCCCGACCCTGTGAGTTCTGTATGTCCCACACTTCACTTTAGACTGGCACATCATTAGAGGGCACTCACTCTCTACAGATAGAGGATCTTAATTTGATCACTATTGTGTTGCTGAGAATGCAAACGTGCCGTGAAATTTGTGTTTTAAAAAGGCTTCTAAAATTTGTCATTTCCACTTAGAAATGTCATACTTGATTTGCCCTAATGTAAAATGTCGTAACCCCTACAACAATGTCCATTAAATATAATCCACATAATAGTTCACATTTCCTGTTGCTGCAGGATTATTTTCCTGCTGTAGCAAACTGGATCAAATTAAGATCCTACATCTGTGCACACAAAGAACACAAACACACACTAGTAGACAGGCCCAGGCGTACGCAGGCAGAATACACTGACATACCATTTCATCCTCCACGTCAGTGGGCAAGTCCTGCTGGGGAGCTGCCGACAGCATTGACATTGCCCTTGTCGCAGCTCCCTCTGACAAATAGCTCTATCCAAAAGAGTAGAGGCAGCAGACCAGCCTCTGTGTGCACAGTTGTGGATTTCTGGATAAACTCTGAATACTTACTGTGTTAGCAGTCCCAGGTCTGTATGTGACCCTTACTTTGCTACCTGTTGCGTGCGAGTTTAATGAATGACAACAGAGGAGAAAAAGCGAGCTGTGAAGTAAGACCGGGTTCTTAGAAGGCAGGGGGGGTTGCTCTGTGAGAGTCAGAGGGAGAGTTGTCTATCTTAGCACACAGAGAAGCATCCACATCCTGGAGCAGTAGACTCATGGCCAGTGATTCGTGAAGGACAGCGGCGAGGCACGCTCCCCGTCTCGGTCTCTCTCCCCGAGCCACACATCACTGCCTGCGTCAGGCACTTTATGGAGTCTCTATGTCAGCGCCATTGATTGGATTTACCCATTCTACTAACCAATTTACGGCACCACACGCTCACAGTCCCCATAGTCCTTTAAACAAGCCAGAGAAGATGTTGCACTAGCTCCTCTTTATAGTGGCCACGAGTGACTCAGGATCACATCTGTGCTATGAACACTTAGAAAGAGAAGGGGTTTGTAATCCAACCTCTACACCATGGGTCAGTGTGGATTGGAATTAACTTGGCGTTCTGGGAACTTGGCATGGTGAGAATAGTAATACAAGTTCCAAAAATCGAAATTAATTTTGAGAGGATAGCCTTAGCTATATGAGATCGGTTCAACCCCAGCAGAGACTGGGTCAGTATTGCGCATGGTTTTCAATGAGCAAACAGAAACACCCTTCTGGGTATAGAGGCCCCGTGTTTTATGATCTATTGACCTGCTCTGTCCTCTGTACACGGCTGACAGGTGTTAGACCTGATCCCAGGCCCCGGTTTCCCAGAAGCATGTTAAGGCTAACTTCATCGCTAGAACAATTGAGCTCAATGGTTTCAACAATGAACGTAGCCTGGGAAACCGGGCCCAGGTCAATGTTTGATCAGATAGATATCTGCATTCTCATGTCCTGATTAGGGCTGTAACCGATGAAATCAGCAGCAGCAGAACATATACCTTTCAACATGGGCAGTATCGATCCCATCAACCACAGAGGTATAGCCCCCTGAACCCAATGAATTGCTCCACGTGGAGGTCAAAGGGCCTCATCTCAGGGCCTCCCGAGTGGCGCAGCGGTCTAAGGCATTGCAGTGCTTGGCGTCACTACAGATCCGGGTTTGATCCCGCTAGCGACTCTTGTGGCGGGCCGGGAGCATGCATGCTAACACTGTTGCCTGGCGTACGGTGTTTCCTCTGACACCTTGGTGCTGTTGGCTTCCGGGTTCAGCGAGCAGTGTGTCAAGAAGCAGTGTGGCTTGGCAGGATCGCGCTTCGGAGGACACACGGCTCTCTACCGTCGCCTGTCTCAAGTCCGTACTGGAGTTGCAGCGATGTGACAAGAACGTAAGTACCAATTGGATAACACGAAACACGTCCTTCAGTTCCATACGGTACGGCTACACGGTCCAACAGCGACGGTCGGTTTCTGGGACTAAGCCTAGTAGCTCTAAAAAGGAATGACTTTCATGTGTTTACTTTTGAATGGGGTTGTGCGTTTACTTTTGAGTGGGGTTGTTTGTTTATCTGCATTACGGAGTCCAGTCAGCGAGCAGCAGCAGTACAGGATGCATGGTGGTAGATCCCAATTAAAGAAGTATTCAGTTCAACTTCAATGTGCAAATTACCAGCGCCAGCTAATTAGTATGCTAATGTATTAATTCCTCTTATTGCTGATTTAAGAATTCAGGATTGTTTTCCTTGCTGCTCCATATGCACACAAATACCCAAATACACTTCCCCTGCAGCTTAATATTGAGCTGATTTATTCTCTGTTTATTTTACTACCCTTTTTTTTTCTTCTCTTGGTATTTTTTCCTCTTTTATTTACAGTGCAATTTTATTTAAAAAAAATATATATATATATTTCATCTTTTTTATTTAAACAGGTAGGCCAGTTGAGAACAAGTTCTCATTTACAACTGCGACCTGGCCAAGATAAAGCAAAGCAGTGCGACAGAAACAACAACACAGAGTTGCGCATGGGATAAACAAACATACAGTCAATAACACAATAGAAAAATCTATGTACAGTGTGTGCAAATGTAGTCAGATTAGGGAGGTAAGGCAATAGGTAGGCCTTAGTGGCAAAATAATTACAATTTGGCATTAACACTGGAGTGATAGATGTGTAGATGATGATGTGCAAAGAGAGACCCCGGGGTGCAAAAGAGCAAAAAATAATAATAAATATGGAATGGGGTAGTTGGGTGGGCTATTTACAGATGGGCTATGTACAGGTGCAATGATCGGTAAGCTGCTCTGACAGCTGAGTCTTAAAGTTAGAGAGGAAGATATGTCTCCAGCTTCAGTGATTTTTGCAATTTGTTCCAGTCATTGGCAGCAGAGAACTGGAAGGAAAGGCAGCCAAAGGAAGTGTTGGCTTTGGGGATGACCAGTGAAATATACCTGCTGGAGTGCGTGCAACGGGTGGGTGTTGCTATGGTGACCAGTGAGCTGAGATAAGGTGGGGCTTTACCTAGCAAAAACTTATAGATGACCTGGAGCCGGTGGGTTTTTGCGACGAATATGTATGCGAGGGCCAGCCAACAAGAGCATACAGGTGGCAGTGGTGGGTAGTATATGGGGCTTTGGTGACAAAACAGATGGCACTGTGATAGACTATATCCAATTTGCTGAGTAGAGTGTTGGAGGCTATTTTGTAAATCAAATCAAATGTATTTATATAGCCCTTCGTACATCAGCTGATATCTCAAAGTGCTGTACAGAAACCCACCCTAAAACCCCAAACAGCAAGCAATGCAGGTGTAGAAGCACGGTGGCTAGGGAAAACTCCCTAGAAAGGCCAAAACCTAGGAAGAAACCTAGAGAGGAACCAGGCTATGTGGGGTGGCCAGTCCTCTTCTGGCTGTGCTGGGTGGAGATTATAACAGAACATGGCCAAGATGTTCAAATGTTCATAAATGACCAGCATGGTCGAATAATAACAAGGCAGAACAGTTGAAACTGGAGCAGCAGCACAGTCAGGTGGACCGGGGACAGCAAGGAGTCATCATGTCAGGTAGTCCTGGGGCACGGTCCTAGGGCTCAGGTCCTCCGAGAGAGAGAACGAAAGAGAGAATTAGAGAGAGCATATGTGGGGTGGCCCGTCCTCTTCTGGCTGTGCCAGGTGGAGATTATAACAGAACATGGCCAAGATGTTCAAATGTTCATAAATGACCAGCATGGTCGAATAATAGTAAGGCAGAACAGTTGAAACTGGAGCAGCAGCATGGCCAGGTGGATTGGGGACAGCAAGGAGTAAGTCGCTCTGGATAAGAGCGTCTGCTAAATGACTTAAATGTAAATGTAAAAATGTCAGGTAGTCCTGGGGCATGGTCCTAGGGCTCAGGTCAGTTGAAACTGGAGCAGCAGCATGGCCAGGTGGACTGGGGACAGCAAGGAGTCATCATGTCAGGTAGTCCTGGGGCATGGTCCTAGGGCTCAGGTCCTCCGAGAGAGAGAAAGAAAGAAGGAGAGAATTAGAGAACGCACACTTGGATTCACACAGGACACCGAATAGGACAGGAGAAGTACTCCAGATATAACAAACTGACCCTAGCCCCCCGACACAAACTACTGCAGCATGAATACTGGAGGCTGAGACAGGAGGGGACAGGAGACACTGTGGCCCCATCCGAGGACACCCCCGGACAGGGCCAAACAGGAAGGATATAACCCCACCCACTTTGCCAAAGCACAGCCCCCACACCACTAAATGACATTGCCGAAGTCAAGGATCGGTAGGATAGTCAGTTTTACGAGGGTATGTTTGGCAGCATGGGTGACGGAGGCTTTGTTGCGATATAGGAAGCCGACTCTGGATTTAATTTTGGCTTTGAGATGCTTAATGTGAGTCTGGAAGGAGAGTTTACAGTCTAACCAGACACCTAGGTATTTGTACAATGATTCCTCCTTTAAAAGTTGTCATACTGCGGCACACCCTGCGTGCTGCTGCAGCATTCTGTGGCACGTCATTTAATTCTCAGCTATTTCTTCTGTTACTGCAAGTTATTGCTAATTTGACCACCAAAGGGCATGTTTGAGAAGCATTTGATAGTATTCCGTATTGGCATTACCATTTAAAAACTTATTTGTAATAACATAGTATATGGGATTGATTTTAAGAAATGAGGCTTAATTAATTTGATTCATATTTTGGTGTTTCCATTCAGAGAGAAATTGTCCGTTTGTAAATTCAGACCGTTTCCCTCTCGGAGTGCACACTGGACATTCGGGTCGAGGAGTAGGGTTTATTTGAGCATTCTGGCCTTACAACGGTAGTCAAGCACCCAAGTTAACATTGGCTAGCTACTTCCAGACACAAATGAGATCACTCTGACCATTTTACTCGCCCTAACAGAGCTGGTAAGGCCGTCGTTTTGAAGTAATCGCGAAAAAACAGGCCTTATTTTCGTGCATTTTTCACCCTGTCAGCTCCTATTAGTTCTATTGAGCACCGTGGCACCAACTTGCCTTCCGAATGTTCTATTCCCAGCTTATTGTTCAACGTCACAATGCCCGCTTCTCTATTGTTGGCAATGAGACCTGCTCACGTTGCTTTATAGTTCAAATGTAAACAACAAAATGTCAACAACAAAAATAATATTGGAACTATGCGGTCTTCCCATTGTTTCCTATGTGGGGAAATATAGGCATGTCTGTCTATTTTGCCAAATATCTTGCAATGTGTATTTTTGGATTTTCTTCAAGTTGGGTGTAACCGGTGTGAAATGGCTAGCTAGTTTGCGGGGTGCGCACTTATAGCGTTTCAATCGGTGACATCACTCACTCTGAGACCTGAAATTAGCTGTTCCTCTTGCTCTGCTTTTGTGGAGCGATGGGTAACAATGCTTCAAGGGTGGCTGTTGTCTATGTGTGCAGAGGGTCCCAAATGCATAATGAGTGCTCTAACTCCTCCTTGTGGTGGTCTGGAGCAATGAAGCCGTGACGCTGGGTACCTCTAAGTCCCGCGGTGTAAGCTCGCAACTTTTAAAGGAGGAACCATTGTAGTTGTCCACATATTCTAAGTCAGAATCATCCGGAGTGGTGATGCTAGATTGGCGGGAGGGTGCGGGCAGCAATCGGTTGAAGAGCATGCATTTAGTTTTACTAGCATTTAAGAGCAGTTGGAGGCCACGGAAGGAGTGTTGTATGGCATTGAAGCTCATTTGGAGGTTTGTTAACACGGTGTCCAAAGAAGGGCCAGATGTACACAGAATGTTGTTGTCTGCATAGAGATGGATCAGAGAATCACCAGCAGCAAGAGCGACGACATATATACAGAGAAAGGACTTGGCCCGAGAATTGAACCCTGTGATACCCCCATAGAGACTGCCAGAGGTCCGGACAACAGACCCTCCGATTTGACACACTGAACTCTGTCTGAGAAGTAGTTGCTGAACCAGACGAGGCAGTCATTTGAGAAACCAAGGCTATTGAGTCTACCGATAAGAATGTGGTGATTAACAGAGTCGAAAGCCTTGGCCAGGTCGATGAATACGGCTGCACAGTACTGTCTTTTATCGATGGCGGTTATGATATCGTTTAGGACCTTGAGCGTGGCTGAGGTGCACTTCGGAAACCAGATTGCATAGTGGAGAAGGTACGGTGGGATTCGAAATGTTTGGTTATCTGTTAACTTGGCTTTCGAAGACTTTAGAAAGGCAGGGCAGGATGGATATAGGTATTTTACAGTTTGGGTCTAGAGCGTCTCCCCCTTTGAAGAGGGGGATGACCGGGGCAGCTTTCCAATCTTTGGGGATCTCAGACTATACGAAATAGAGGTTGAATAGGTTGGCAATAGGGGTTGCCAACCTTTTGGCGGATAACTTTAGAAAGAGAGGGTCCAGATTGTCAAGCCGGGCTAATTTCTAGGGATCCAGATTTTGCAGCTCTTTCAGAACATCAGCTATCTGCATTTGGGTGAAGGACAAGTGGGGGGGCTTGGGCAAGTTACTGCGGGAGGTGCAGAGCTGTTGGCCGGGGTAGGGGTAGCCAGGTGTAAAGCATTGCCAGCCGTAGAAAAATGCTTATTGAATTTCTCGATTATCGTAGATTTATCGGTGGCGACAGTTTTTCCTAGGCTCGTGCAGTGGATAGCTGGAAGGAGGTGCTCTTATTCTCCATGGACTTTACAGTGTCCCAAAACTTTTGGGTAATTACTGCTACAGAATGCAAATTTCTGTTTGAAAAATCTAGCCGTGGCTTTCCTAACTGACGTTAACCGTACAGTGTCTAACTCATCGAGCCGTGTTGTTAGTCACAGACAACTCCCACACTGCATGGGATTGTGTAGGACAAATAAAATCCCTGTTGCTTGCTAATCAGTCTTCCTTTTCTCCACCTCAGTGCTCAGTGGACTCTGTTCTAACGACTGCCCGGGAAACGTCAAGGTAAGACTAGTGTCTCTGTGTATTGCGCATGCGTCGTAACGCAATGAAAAAAAGATTGCCGTGGAGATATTGAAATGAGAAAAAAAAATACAAATTCTAGAATAATTTTTGAGAGAGTGAAAAGGCTTATCTTGTAACTAGTGAGTCGGGCCATCTTGGTCCTGTAAGAGCGTCTGCTAAATGAGTAAAAATGGAAATGTCCCCAGAGCTAGTGAGGGACAGGCTTGGTGCTGGTCCTGTCGTCGTGTTTGTTTGGGTTGTTTGCCTCTCTACTGTGTGTCCGCTCACACTCACCCCACCATTGCCTGACTCAGCCGGGTGATTGATGGAGCCCATGTCTGGAGCTTTGGGCTGTTTTCTCCGCTCTCCTCCTCCTTAAGTCCCTCACATCCATCACTCTAACCCTCTTCTGTCCGTCTGTCTTCCCGCCTATTGTCTCGTTGTCTGTCACTATCCACCTCCCTTTGGTTTCCACAGAACCTTTGTTCAATTTCCAATCGCAGTACTGTACAACTGTTCAGTCTGATGAAGCTATAGGCCTACATGCAATGTATAATACTGTACTGTGTGGGAGGGTCTGTCGGTGTGGGAGCCTGGCTGCATTCTCTAGCAGCCTGCCATAGCGTTTCATTAGGCTGTTAAAACCGAGGCAGACAGAAAGCTCTCTTCATTAGGCGTCATCGGCCCATAATGAAGAGATCATACAGTCTCCATATGACCACTCCGTCATTTACTGCTCCTCAGAGCCCCACCCCCGCGGCATGCTGAGAGAACCGTCTCCCCACAGTACTAGTGGTGGGTGGGAAAAATTGGATATGATTTTTTGACGATGTGTCGTTTTGACAATATTGCAGTATTATTTTTGCACTCGTTAGCTGTACTTGAACCAAAACTCCAGTATGTTTCCTTCCTAACTTGTTTTCCGACTTCGTTTTAAATAGGGAGCCAAATGGTTTAACACTTTTATTTCCATGGCTGATCAAAACTCTATTCTGTCTCTCTGCAGCAGACATATGATGAGCAATACGGTTGAACATCCAATAGCAAAGAAATCACAGTATCGAATCGCAATACATATAGAACCGTGTGAATCGCAATACATATGGAATTGTGGGAATTGTGTGAATCGCAATACATATGGAATTGTGGGAATTGTGTGAATCGCAATACATATGGAACTGTGGGAATCGTGTGAATCGCAATACATGCACTGAGTGTACAAAAAATTAGGAACACCTCCCTAATATTTAGTTGCACCCCTTGTTTCCCTCAGAACAGCCTCAATTCGTTGGGGCATGGACTCTACAAGGTGTCGAAAGCGTTCCACAGGGAAGCTGGCTCATGTTGACTTCGGTGCCTCCCACAGATGTGGCAAGTTGGTTGGATGTTCTTTGGGTGATGGAACATTCTTGATACACACAGGAAACCGTTGAGCGTTGATTTAAGTACCTTTGAACTGTTGAGTGTGAAAAAACCCAACAGCGTTGCAATTCTTGACGCACTCAAATCTGGCACCTACTACCATACACTGTTCAGAGGCACTTAAATCTGGCACCTACTACCATACACTGTTCAGAGGCACTTAAATCTGGCACCTACTACCATACACTGTTCAGAGGCACTTAAATCTGGCACCTACTACCATACACTGTTCAGAGGCACTTTTGTCTTGCCCATTCACCCTCGGAATAGCACACATGCACAATCCATGTCTCAAGGCTTAAAAATCCTTCTTTTACCTGTCTCCTTCCCTTTCATCTACACTGATTGAAGTGGATTTAACAGATGACATCAATGAGGGATAATAGCTTTCACCTGGATTCACCTGGTCAGTCTATGTCATACAAAGAGTGGGTGTTCCTCATGTTTTGTCCACTCCGTGTTTCTTATCGGCACCAAAGTATCGTGATAATATCATATCGTGAGGTCCCTGGCAATTCCCAACCGTACACTGTAGAGCTGATGACGGCCACAGAGGTCAGGGCTCTCTCAGATAGGAAACCCGGAGAAACAGTTGGGTGGGTCAAGAATTGTGAAAATCCTTTACCAAGCAGCCTTGACTCAGTCCAGGGCTACACTGCAGTTTGTTAGGGCAGTGGATTTCATCCCAAGCCGTTTTAGTGGCAACTTGTGTATCATGAAGTCTAGCGTTTATGTGGCTTTGGAGTGCAACAACTTGAGAATAAAATTGGTTGTCGTTTAAAAAAATATATATAATTCAGTACATATCTTTAAATGGCTACCTCAATGAGAAGGACCTTTCAGAAATCTGCTCAGAGGTGGTACTGCATCGGTGACTGGTATCTATGGTAACCCATCCAGAAGATGACAATAGGCTCTAAATCAGAAGGTGACCTAAGTTCATGTACGATCACTCTGTCCAGGCCTAAACTTTCCCCAGTCCTCCCTTGAAGACACAGAGAAAGCTACATAGCATAGGCCTAATTTACTTTTCCCAACCGTTTAAAAATTAATCTCCGATTCGCCACATTGTGCCTTTCATTAGCATTTTGAGGGATTACCAGGAGCAGTGGGGAGGACTGCATAATGCAGAGGATGTGATGGAGCTGGCTGTGATGTCAGGCTCACTGTAGCCTGTTCTCAGTCTGCCGGAACCTGTGCTTTATTTCACCCAGAGGACAGCTCTAGCTTCTTAGAGCTGCCGGGGTTTGCACCCAGATCCCCATTGGCTTCAGAAAGGTCAAGGAGGGTTCGCACACGCTCTGTACACACAGCCAAAACCTCCTGAGGCGAGCCATGGAAGGGGACAGATGTCTGTGTTAAGACTTTGGCGTCTGTGTTGAGAATTAAATGGTGGAGGATCAGTCGTTTCAGGGATAATGGATCCACTAATGTGTGTGTGTGTGTGTGTGTGTGTGTGTGTGTGTGTGTGTGTGTGTGTGTGTGTGTGTGTGTGTGTGTGTTGTGATCTTGCAGCCGTTTGGTGTGAACCAGCCTGGACCGTACGTTAGCTACACTACTGTGGACTCCAACGGCTACCTGAAGAACGCCTCGGGTAAGTCCAACATGGACAGATACTGTGTACAGTTGACAGTCGGCCAGCCGTCTTGCACAGGCTTTCTGGCAATAGTGCAGATTGGGTGGGCCGTCAGCCATGACAGTTGTTCTATTGGGAATGGGGTTGAATACAGACTTCCCCTCTACTTGGAGGTCATAATATCTGTGCTGCGGTAGCAGGTCTGAGTGACGGGGCTGTGGTGTGGTGTTGGTCAGTATGTGTGTGTGTGGGTGAGAGGCAATTTTCAGGGCTGTAGCCCCAGGGGTTTAATTGAAGCCTGGCTTCTGTGTTTGCCCAGACAATCGCCCTGTTGCCCATCTCACCGGAGGTTATCTCACCGCCCAGCCTGATAATGTTGACACAGCGCGTTTCCTGCTAGAGAAAGGCATGATGGGTAGAGGGCTATTGGTTTGCTTGCTAAGAAACGGCGGGCTTTGTTGCTGTGCTCTTTGTTAGGAGGTTGAAATGGAGAAGGAGAAGAGCCTCCTGCCTTTGGGAAAAATAAAAGTGATTTGATGAAAAAGAACCGAGCTATACGTCCGAGATAACGTTTCAAGGGCTCAGTGAAGAGGAGGGTGAAAAAATAGAGTTCTTAACAAAGATCTGTAGGAAAGGTTCTGTGTCTACGTCTGTGTGACTGGGTGGCTTGGAGGCAGAGGTGGAATTGCCACGTTCTGGGTCACTCAGTCAGGTCCCCTTCATCAGAAAGGCTTCAACACAATGACAGAATTTCTCTAATGAAGCTAGCCGCATTCCTCAATACAAAGCTATACCGTAGGATTTATGGAATGTGGTGGTTTGTATTGTCGCGCGTAGCAAAATCACTTAGCCAGCCAGAGTAACAATCAATGTCAGACTGAGCTATTTAACCTGAAAATTGGTTAAAATGGCTGAATTTTAAGTACACACCTGCACTGTGAAGTGGTCTTTACACCCAAACTAGACATTACACCATGACCCATTCAGTCTCATTGTTCAACACCTGAGAACTGAACTGATAGACAACCAGCGTTACACTTTTGTTAATGAAGTGTTTTGGACCTGCCCATGTTGGTCCGGTCCGAGGTGTGACTGGTGCCAGTGAAGAGCAGGCCAGCTAAAGCCTGACTCGGGGAGGTAGTTCTGTTGCCTGGACAGGACAGATGAGTTGAATTAGTCCTAATGTCTCCCCCGCTGTCTCGAGGATGTGACAAGGCCATTTCAAAGACAAAATTGTAAAATGGCTTCGAGGACAGACGTTATTTTCAGAAAGCTGAGGAATGGATTCAAGCATTTGCAAGATTTCCTCAGTGAGTAATTCCATCTATTAAAAAGCCTTGGTTCTGTTCACCATTTTTTATTTTATTTATTTTATCCATCGTCTGTGTGTGTCTGGGTCTCAACGATGAATAGG
Organism: Oncorhynchus gorbuscha; assembly: GCF_021184085.1. Taxonomy (NCBI): domain Eukaryota; kingdom Metazoa; phylum Chordata; class Actinopteri; order Salmoniformes; family Salmonidae; genus Oncorhynchus; species Oncorhynchus gorbuscha. The sequence continues at coordinate 33,348,550 of NC_060177.1, read as the reverse complement.
ACAGCAAGGCCTAAAAAGCAGAGAATCTATTTGAGTATCTAGCTACATTCTGTTCTAACCCACTAAAGGAAAATGCAACAATACAATCATCATTTTGAGAAGAACACTCTTCCCTCACTCCTCCCTCTCTGTGACAGGACCCCGTTTATTGGGGCAAGAGAATAGATCAATCAGTCCACAAGGAGTACAATCAAAAGAACCACAGTCAGAAAGCCCTCTGTCTTTCCAAAGAGTTTGTTTATTGTTCAATAACCGCCATTCAATTTTGCAGGACTCTCAGACACCAAACCGTGAGATAAAAAAATCTCTTATTTCTTGTGTTAAAGGTAAACGTCTCTCAAGTGTTTGGAAACATTGAAAACACTCAAACCTTGACAGAGGAGAGGGAAACGGCGAGGTAAACTTAGTATAATACATGTCTGACTGGAGGGAATGAGGAAGAATAGAAGTCCAGATAGTTCTCTTTGCAGAGAGTAATCTTCAAGGGGGGAGGGGGGGAGAATTCCCTTTCTCCCATTCATGTTTGTATTCTGTGTGGATGTTGAGCCTCCGGGTTGTGGTCAAGGCTATTTAAAGACGACTTGGATTCATTTAAAGCCCAGATTTGGGATTCAACACCAAACGGGTGTGTCAACATGCAGCGGTTTAGGATTGTCCTCTGACCCCTGTGCTGGAGCTCTGCTCTGTGGGCTTCAGAGCAGCTGTGTGTGCACCAGACACCTCTCCCTGAGAAGGTCATCTAACAGGCTGACCTGAGGAAAAATCCCCAACACCTGCCCTCCTGGATGCTGAGCCAATGAGAAGGAGAGGGAAAGGACAGAGCTGTGTGTACACTGACTGAGGGAGATGCTCGGAGTATAGGTTAGATATACTGTACAGTATGGAGAGTGGCTGGGTCAGCCCTGGCTGGGTTATTCCCAGGACTCTTTATTTGACAGTAATAAAGTGCAGTGCGGGACAAAGCCAGTGTGTGCAGGGTGATTTAAAGTGTATTTATTCTAGGGGCATGGGGAGATGGCAGGTATACTGACAGAAATGAGCGATGATGCGCGGACTGTCTGCTCTCTCTACTGGGGCCCCACACTCTTCATTTATTCTTCAGCACTAAAAGAGAGGGAAAAGAGGTGACAGAGGGATGGGAAGTCAAATACATGAATGGGTGTGGAAGGAAAGGACTATAGAAAAGACATACTGTGGAGGGAGAGGTTAAAATGGCTGAAAAATAGCAGCAAATGCGGCGAATAGTGGCAAGTGCGTAATGAGTAATGGAATGAAGATCTGGGTCAATGGAAACGAGGGAGTAGAGGGGACGGGGGAAATAAAGTGAAGGTTCAGAAGGTAGGATGCACACTACACACTACACACTACACACTACGCTGTGGTCCACAGATAGTGCTCTTACCGCTGTGTCACAGGGTTTCAAGTTCTGATTGGTGAACCTGCGTACGTAACTCAGACCCAGCTCTGCCATCTCGTTATGGTATTGAGCCTTGGTTATATATGGTCCTTCTGTAGCTCAGTTGGTAGAGCATGGCGCTTGTAACGCCAGGGTAGTGGGTTCGATTCCTGGGACCACCCATACGTAGAATGTATGCACACATGACTGTAAGTCGCTTTGGATAAAAGCGTCTGCTAAATGGCATATATATAGTGCTGGACAGGCAGCTCCCGTCACACTATCATGTATGGCAGTGGCCGATTAGCCTCGGTGCGCTGCGGTGTCCCTGTTTCGGTGGTTCTGTGGAGGCCTGGGTCTGTGATGCTGAGGCTAAGGGACATAGGGGATTTAAAAGGCCTGGCTGGCTGGTCCTGTCAGATGACCCCTGGCTGCTCTGCCTGGCTGCTCTGCCTGGCTGCTCTGCCTGGCTGCTCTGCCTGGCTGCTCTGCCTGGCTGCTCTGCCTGGCTGCTCTGCCTGGCTGCTCTGCCTGGCTGCTCTGCCTGGCTGCTCTGCCTGGCTGCTTTGGATGTGTATCGATCCCCAGGACCCAGGCGGTCTCCATCTCCACATCTCCAGCTGGAGCTAGTGAATCAACCAACAGAATATTAATGTGGGCTCTGCCTGCTGTGTGTGTGTGTGTGTGTGTGTGTGTGTGTGTGTGTGTGTGTGTGTGTGTGTGTGTGTGTGTGTGTGTGTGTGTGTGTGTGTGACCATGACCATACGTGTTTGATTGTGTGTATGTGCGTACTTGATTGACTGTGTGGGGGTAGTTCATTTACTGTTTGTGCAGCAATGCATGTGCTGTCTGTGTGCCGTCTGGTCCTCAGAGAACCAGTGCTCCATCTGAACGTCTCACCTTAGTCTCCTCACCCCTCGGGCTATTTATATAAGGCCCTGGTATGCAATAGCATACCTTTCCCCTCATTCCTTATCCCCTATGGAATTAGAATTCAGCTGTATTAGAGATTAATATTGACCTTAGCGGTAGAGTTCCGTACCGTTGGTTTCTGTGCAATTTGGATCAAGGGAGTTGTTGTTCTGCACAGTTAGTAAATCAGTAGACCATATAGAGTAATCTACAGTCCCCTGTGGTTTTTAAAGGTACAATCTATATGTTGTAGGTGTGGGGTACAGCTAGTGATTTTAAAGGTACATCTATATGTGGTTGGTGTGGGGTAAAGCTAATGGTGTCAGGCATAATAAGCAGACGAGATCGATGACCCTGGACTGGTGCTGACAGGACAACGGCTGTGTGTGTTGTTTCCACTGAGTAAGGGAAGGAGGGAGTGAGGGAGGGCTTGTCTCTCTGTGCACAGAGAATACTGGATGAAATGAAGCAGAGGAATCACAGTCATTTGAAAAATGACGGATGGCAAGTGAACCGTACCACAAGTACAAAACAGGAGTGGAGATGTGCTCTCTCTGTCCACCTATCTCTCTATTCCATCCCCCTCTTTTTCTCTGCCATGGTGCCGGGGCTTTTGGCTGGCTCATCGGAAGGGAGGAGCGGAGGGAGGAGAGGAGAAGGAGGGGTGAGGAGCAAACAGCTAGGGAACTTCGGCAGGCTCTGTTTAATTAGGCAAATGAGGATGGAGGATTAAGGACAGCAGAGAATAACACCCCCCCACGCCACGCACACAGACACACACACAGACACCTACACACACAATCACTGTTCTGTGCTGTGAGAGACTCAGATTTGATACCCTCTGTGCGACACTCATGAGTGATCAAGTCAGGTCGAACAAGTCACTCTTCGTACAGATGCCCAGGTAACCAAACACACCGCGCACACTACACACACTCTCTCTCTCACACACATACACGGCACCTGTTGGGCTGGACCTGTGTCTTGTCAGTGGAAGGTGTGGAAGTGAGCAGAGCTAACCAACTGGAGAGGGAAAGGGCGGGAGGATTATTATTGATCAGAGCTTTGTTCTGCCCATGATTTCCCTCCTGTGGGTTTCTGCACTCAGGCCAGTTAATTGGTCTCAAATTGAATGCAGGATTACCCCTCCGCCTGTTCAACTCCTCCTGTTTATCTCTCTCCTACAAAACCACACGACACACTCGCTCTCTTTCCTTTCGCTCACTCTGTCTCGTTCTTTCACGCATACTATATATTTCTCTCTCTCCCTCTCTTTCTCTCTGTCATTCTTCTCCTCTTCTCCCTGTAGTGTGTTAATATTGTCTCTACATCTCTTCTTCTCCCTGTAGTGTGTTAATATTGTCTCTCCATCTCCTCTTCTCCCTGTAGTGTGTTAATATTGTCTCTACATCTCCTCTTCTCCCTGTAGTGTGTTAATATTGTCTCTACTTCTCTTCTCCCTGTAGTGTGTTAATATTGTCTCTACATCTCCTCTTCTCCCTGTAGTGTGTTAACATTGTCTCTACATCTCTTATTCTCCCTGTAGTGTGTTGATATTGTCTCTACATCTCTTCTTCTCCCTGTAGTGTGCTAATATTGTCTCTACATCTCTTATTCCTGTAGTGTGCTAATATTGTCTCTACATCTCCTCTTCTCCCTGTAGTGTGTTGATATTGTCTCTACATCTCCTCTTCTCCCTGTAGTGTGCTAATATTTTCTCTACATCTCTTATCCCTGTGGTGTGTGTGTTATGTTCACCACTGTGTTCCATCAGTGGTAACGGTCTCAGTCCTAATATCTTCCGTGCTCCCCTAATGTAATAGATATGCATGCCTCTCAGTGGCTGCTCTGTCGCCACAGTAACCTGTATTAGAGGGCACATCTCAACTGCAGCCTGGTGTCCAATTACGAGAGAGAGAGAGAGAGATAAGAGAGAGAGGGAACAAGAGGTAGAGCGATAGAGAGAGGGAACAATGGATATGTAGAGGGAGCAATGGGGAACGAGAGAGAAGGAGAGATGGGGGGAACAAGTGAAAACAACCAGCATGTTGGAAGTCACTGCCTATTCTGGTTACCTCTTCTCTCAATGCCAGTCTTGGATCTGTCAAACCCAGGTCTCAGTTTTGCCTCATTCACCGTCTCCTCATTGTGTTTCTGATGATCAGACGACAGGGGTTGAGGGACGCGCTGATGGATCTCAGCAAACACTGTGTCACCCACGGTGCCGTGAGCTTTAATTCGGTCTTTTCCTCCTGCGAGAGCACCAGTGATAAGAGAGGAGCCCTATGGGCACGCCACTTATCTCCTCCGCTGCAGACACCCGCTTCTCCCCACAAATCAATGTCTGAATCTGCCGTTTGCATTGTGTGGGCGCTGAGGGCCCCCTCTCCTCTCCCAGGCTTAGCTGTGGCTCAGTGTGTACCACTTCATTCCTTTATCCCCCAGGCCGTGCCGCCGCAGTGTCCGCAATCGCCCCTATGTGTCCTTCCCGTTCCTCCCATTGCTGTGAAAGGGCCCAATCGGGGGAGGTGGGGGGGGTGGTTTCTATAGCGACGGATGTGGAGAATCTCTCCGCAAACAGGTTGCCCAAAGATGATCCGGGGCCTTGGGAAGATGTGAGGGTGAGTCTTTGTGTGTCTCGCTGTGTGCAACCTACGCAGGATTTGATGTAACCAGTGTGAATTCTTTATACACTGGTGTTTAAAAGATTGCTACTGGTCACGCTGGTCACCATTTGAGATGATGTGTGTGACCAATGAAGGTCAAAAGACTGCGGTTTGTTTTTTGTGTGTTTTTTGTGTGATATGCGCGTGTGTGCGTGTGTGTGCGTGTGCGTGTGTGTGTGTGTGGGCCCACGTAGAGAACTAGACTCTTCTACCGCTGGTGTCTCTGAGCGAGTGGAGGGACTAAAGTGGCTTGAATACGACTGGGCTGGAGTCGCACTCTGACATAATTCAGGAACTGAGTTATCTCTTTGTCCCTCTACTCACTGAGCGAGAGTCCTGCTCTAAATAACGCACTGTATGGGGAGGGGGGGGTCACACACCTGTCTCTTCTTTGTTCTACCATTGGGCGTCAGTGCCTCTCTTCTGACTCGGTGAGGAGTATTGCAAATTGTTCGTGTGTATGTCTTTTTGAGGGTTACATGTGGTAGGTGTGGAGTAAAGCTAGTGGTTTTAAAGGTATAGTTGAAGTTTTAAGTTTACATACACTAGGTTAGAGTCAAACTAGTTTTTCAACCACTCCACAAATTTCTTGTTAACAAACTATAGTTTTGGCAAGTCAGTAACCCCACCTCTTTAAGGAATACCTAGGATAGGATAAAGTAATCCTTCTCCCCCCCCCCCCCCCTTAAAAGATTTAGATGCACTATTGTAAAGTGGCTGTTCCACTGGATGTCATAAGGTGAATGCACCAATTTGTAAGTCGCTCTGGATAAGAGTGTCTCCTAAATGACTTAAATGTAATGTAAATGTACTTTGTGCATGACACAAGTAATTTTTCCAACAATTGTTGACAGATTATTTCACTTATAACTCACTGTATCACAATTCCAGTGGGTCAGAAGTTCACATACACTAAGTTGACTGTGCCTTTAAACAGCTTTTATAATTATATCATGGCTTTAGAAGCTTCTGATAGGCTAATTGACCTCATTTGAGTCAATTGGAGGTGTACCTGTGGATGTATTTCAAGGCCTACCTTCAAACTCAGTGCCTCTTTGCTTGACATCAATGGAAAATCTAAATATATATATATATATTTTTTTTTTCACCTTTATTTAACCAGATAGGCTAGTTGAGAACAAGTTGTCATTTGCAACTGCGACCTGGCCAAGACAAAGCAAAGCAGTTTGACACATACAACAACACAGAGTTACACATGGAATAAACAAACATACAGTCAATAATAGAGTAGAAAAAGACTATATACGGTATGTGCAAATGAGGAAAGATAAGGGAGGTAAGGCAATAAATAGCCCATGGTGACGAAGTAATTACAATATAGCAATTAAACACTGGAATGGTAGACGAGCAGAAGATGAATGTGCAAGTAGAGATACTGGGGTGCAAAGGAGCAAGATAAATGTCTAAACAGACACCTAGGTATTTGTACAGTGATTTTTCCTTTAAAAGAAGCATTGACGCTCGTCTGGAGGTTAGTTAACAAGGTGTCCAAAGAAGGGCCAGATGTACACAGAATGGTGTCATCTGCGTAGAGGTAGATCAGAGAATCACCAGCAGCAAGAGCGACATCATTGATGTATACAGAAAAGCGAGTCGGCTCGAGAATTGAACCCTGTGGCAACCCCATAGAGACTGCCAGAGGTCCGGACAACAGGCCCTCCGATTTGACACACTGAACTCTATCAGAGAAGTAGTTGGTGAACCAGGCGAGGCAATCATTTGAGGAACCAAGGCTGTTGAGTCTGCCGATAAGAATGTGGTGATTGACAGAGTCGAAAGCCTTGGCCAGGTTGATAAATACAGCTGCACAGCAATGCCTCTTATCGATGGCGGTTATGATATCGTTTAGGACCTTGAGCATGGCTGAGTTGCATCCATGACCAACTCTGAAACCCGATTGTATAGTGGAGAAGGTACAGTGAGATTCGAAATGGTCTGTGATCTGTTTGTTAAATTGGCTTTCGAAGATTTTAGAAAGGCAGGGCAGGATGGATATAGGTCTATAACAGTTTGGTTCTAGAGTGCCTCTCCCTTGGAGGAGGGGGATGACCGCGGCAGCATTCCAATCTTTGGGAATATCAGACGATACGAAAAAGAGGTTAAACAAGCTAGTGATAGGGTTTGCAACAATTTTGGCACATCAATTTAGAAAGAGAGGCTCCAGATTGTCTAGCCCGGCTGATTTGTAGGGATCCAGATTTTGCAGCTCTTTCAGAACATCAGCTATCTGCATTTGGGTGAAGGACAAGTGGTGGAGGCTTGGGCGAGTTGCTGTGGTGAGTGGAGGGATGTTGATCGGGGTAGGGGTACCAGGTGGAAAGCATGGCCAGCCTTAGACAAATGCTTATTGAAATTCTCAATTATAGTGAATTTATCAGTGGTGACAGTGTTTCCTAGCCTCAGTGCAGTGGGCAGCTGGGAGGAGGTGCTCTTATTCTCCATGGACTTTACAGTGTCCCAGAACTTTTTTGAGATGGTGCTGCAGCATGCACATTTCTGTTTAAAAAATCTAGCCTTAGCTTTCCTAACTGACTGTATATATTGGATCCTAACTTCCCTGAAAAGTTGCATATCACGGGAGCTATTCGATGCTAATGCAGAACGCCACAGGATGTTTTTGTGCTGGTCAAGGGCAGTCAGGTCTAGAGAGAACCAAGGGCTATATCTGTTCCTGTTTATGTTTTTTTTGAGTGGAGCATGCTTATTTAAGATGGCGAGTAAGGCACTTTTAAAGAATACCCAGGCATCCTCTATTGACGGGATGAGGTCAATATCCTTCCAGGATACCCAGTCCAGTTCGATTAGAAAGGCCTGCTCGCTGAAGTGTTTTAGGGAGCTTTTGATAGTGATGAGGGGTGGTCGTTTGACCGCAGACCCATTACGGATGTAAGCAATGAGGCAGTGATCGCTGAGATCTTGGTTGAAAACAGCAGAGTTGTATTTGGAGGGCAAGGTGGTCAGGATGATATCTTTGAGGGTGCCCGTGTTTACGGATTTGGGGTTGTGTCAAGACCTCAGAAAAAAAATAAAGTTAACACCATGGGATCACGCAGCAATCATACCGTCCAGGAAGGAGGCGCTTTCGGTCTCCTAGAGATGAACCTACTTTAGTGCAAAAATCAAATCCCAGAACAAATCAATCCCAAAGCAAATCAATCCCAGAACAAAAGCAAAGTACCTTGTGAAGATGCTGGAGGAAACGGGTACAAAAGTATCTATATCCACAGTAAAACGAGTCCTATATCGACATAACCTGAATGGCCGCACAGCAAGGAAGAAGCCACTGCTCCAAAACTGCCATACAAAAGCCACGGTTTGCAACTGCACATGGGGACAAAGATCGTACTTTTTGGAGAAATGTCCTCTGGTCTAATGAAACAAAAAGGTGTTTGGAATCTTCCGACTTCAACTGTATGTTTGAACTTGTGAGATTCCTCCCTTGTTCCCTGACTTACCAGAGCAGCATTGGAAGTGAGTGGTTGGGGAGGAGACTGGAGAGTAGCTTTTCCTTCCCGTTTGTTGTGAAGCTAGCTAAGTTCCTCACCTCTTCCTCTCCACTAGATAACTTAACTCTGTGGGGCAGGAGAGCAAGCACTGCAACTTTTATGTTCTGAGGCTTTTAATGCTGGGTGGGGGGTTGTCTCTTTGGCTAACTGTGTGTGCGTTGTGTGTATTGTACTCCCACATGTTTCTGAATTAACTTTTGGAGCTGAGGATTCCTGACTTGTTGGGTGTGATGATGTAGGGATGTTCTGCTCTGTTTGCCACACAGACAAAACTCGGAGGCTCGTGTGTGTGTGTGTGTGTGTGTGTGTGTGTGTGTGTGTGTGTGTGTGTGTGTGTGTGTGTGTGTGTGTGTGTGTGTGTGTGTGTGTGTGTGTGTGTGTGTGTGTGTGTGTGTGTGTGTGTGTGTGGTACTTTTCAACATGCTTGACACTCCTCACACCCAGATTGGAGAGAGCCTGGGAATGAGTGAATGTGATAAGCTGTGGAAGCGTAAGGTTCCTTGAGTAAACCTGCTCTTCGGGAGCTGTTTGGCTGGCTGGCTGCTCTGAATCCGTTTTGTGGTCTGAGAGGGGGATTGGAGCCTGTCAGTCATGTGCTGCAGGCTGGAGCGCCTGGCCATGGTCTGTCTGCGTGCTCCACGGCCGCGCTGCAGGGAGATAAGACTCCCACTTCAGGCTGTAGACCGCAGCAGCTAGCCAGAACCCCCATCCCACCTCCAGCCTTCCTCCAGCCAGCACCACCCCCCCCCCCCTCTCTCTTCAGCCTACCTCCGCACCTGCAGAGTGGCAGTCCCTAAGCCAGCTTCCTCTCTCTCTGAGTGACACATCCTCCAGCCAGCGTCCCCCCACTGTCAACATTCGCAACACGACACATTTTTAGTTAACAACAGCCTGTCGCTAGGGTAGCTGGTTAACCTCAAAATGTCTGTCGTCTACCGTCCTCTCCTCCAGACCTTACACATACTTCCTAAGAGATTGTGGTTACTTAAGCTGGGCATGCACTAGATGATTTTGGCCCTCATTTTTAGGGTTAGGGTACGTTTTTGATATCGGAGACAAAATCCCAATGTCATTGTCTACTCCGGGCCGTCACCAATGCTTGTGCAGTGTGAGCGGGTCAGAGACACAATCAGAAGTCTACTGTTCCTGCCTTTGACCCATCCCAGACGCCCCGATATTGTCGACCGTTTGATGTTTTTATTTGCACAAAATCTGCAACGCTCTTGTTGTGTGAGATGTGCAACGACAACTTTTGAGAACGGTGGTCAGTAATAGGTCAATGAGAGATCGCCAGAGAAGAAGCCAGTGAGATGATGACGTTGTTCCGCATCACCCAGGATGTGTAGACTCTCCAGCAGAGGCCATGCCTGCCACTCGTATGCGTTTGTACTTGCCTTTATTAACCAAAGCCAAAGTGTCAAATCGTTTCAGCTCTGGAGTTTACGAGCGACGTTATTCAAGTCAAAAATGTGTTGGCTCGATATTTCAACTCAGTATTGCAAGCGTGGATCTCTGACTGAAAACCTTTTTATAAGGCTGCTTTGAGTTAACTATCTAATCCCATCAAGGGAAGAATCTTGTGGCGTGTCACCCCGTCTGTGTCACATGGTTTAGTGTGCTCACCCACTACGTTAGTGAGACAGGGGGAAGAAAACACAGGAAAGAAGGTCGTTTTAAAGTGAGGATTTCGAAAGTCGAGAAGGGAGAGAGGTGCGTGTGTGTTTCTTAGTTTCAAACATTTATTACCTTGACTAAACAGATATGACCTTCCTGAGCTCGCTCTGCCATTCAGTTGGAGGGAGAAGCTGCAGTGTGTGTGTGTTTTGAGACAACAGTTCAGATGGGGAAAAGTCAGTGCGCACACGTCTTTCTGCTGACTAGTGTGTGTGTGTCTGAACCTTTGGTCCTGTGCCTGACAGTATAGATAAAGATCCCCCCCCCTCCAAAATTATTGTTTATCATCTCTTTATGCATTGGCCACGTTTAGAACCATATCACTTTATCCCAAAGAGTAATTCTGATGAAGCAATATACATATGGTCTCCTAGTGTGAGTCTTCTCATTAGTGGACAAAGCCGAAACTGCAACTCCTTCCTCAGCTCTCTAGAGCCAGAAAGTAGAGCCAGGACAGTTACCCAGAATTCAAACAACATCTTAATGTACATGGATGAAGTCATTAGCTTTCCTTAGTCCTTTTTTCCAGCACGGTAGCACCTCTAAACTGTGATTTTTTTTTTTTTTTTTACAGAACAGAGGAAGGGTGTTTTTCTGAGATGATAGTATCATTAACCCGTCTCTCCCCGCTGTAGGGTATTGGATGCCCCCAGGTCAGAACATAATGAAACTGCGCCTCATTCCCCACCACACATACATAACACAGTCTTTAGTGAGTGTCCAGAGAGGACTAAATTGATTGCACACATAACATATACGCTGAGTGTTCAAAACATTAGGAACACCTTCCTAATATTGAATTGCAGCCCCTTTCCCCCTCAAAACAGCTTCAGTTAGTCAGGGCATGGACCTTACAAGGTTTCAAAAGTGTTCCACAGGGATGCTGGCCCACGTTGACTCCAATGCTTCACACAGTTGTGTCAAATTGGCTGGATGTCCTTTGGGTGGGGGATCATTCTTGCTACACACGGGAAACTGTTGAGCATGGGAAACCCACAAAGCGTTGCACCTGGCACCTACTACCATACCCCGTTCGTTCAAAGGCACTTAATATTTTGTCTTGCACATTCACCCTCTGAGTGGCACACATGTACAATCCATGTCTCAACTGTCTCTAACCTCTCTTGGAACCTTTATCTACACCAGTGGTCACCAACGGGTCGATCTCCAAGGCATTCGTTGTCAATCACCAAACATTCATTTGCGTTCCATTCTTGGGTTGTTTTTTTTTGCGTTGTTGGCGCCATTTGATTCAGCAGCCCTACCTAACGGCGGGAAGGCAAAATGTTCCCATTTTGAACCATTTCATGCCTCTGCCTGCCCGTCAGGCCCAGATAGCAAATCAAGTGCACCTCTGGGCCTACTGCTGGCCAATCAGACAGCTCAGTTTCCTCGAGCCATAGAGTGTAAAAAGAAGCCTTGAATGTACAGCAAGGTTCAAATCAAATCAGATTTTATTTGTCACATACACATGGTTAGCAGATGTTAATGCGAGTGTAGCGAAATGCTTGTGCTTCTAGTTCCGACAATGCAGTAATAACCAACAAGTAATCTAACTAACAATTCCAAAACTACTGTCTTATACACAGTGTAAGGGGATAAAGAATATGTACATAAGGATATATGAATGAGTGATGGTACAGGGCAGCATACAGTAGATGGTATCGAGTACAGTATATACATATGAGATGAGTATGTAGACAAAGTAAACAAAGTGGCATAGTTAAAGTGGCTAGTGATACATGTATTACATAAGGATGCAGTCGATGATATAGAGTACAGTATATACGTATGCATATGAGATGAATAATGTAGGGTAAGTAACATTATATAAGGTAGCATTGTTTAAAGTGGCTAGTGATATATTTACATCATTTCCCATCAATTCCCATTATTAAAGTGGCTGGAGTTGGGTCAGTGTCAATGTCAGTGTGTTGGCAGCAGCCACTCAATGTTAGTGGTGGCTGTTTAACAGTCTGATGGCCTTGAGATAGAAGCTGTTTTTCAGTCTCTCGGTCCCAGCTTTGATGCACCTGTACTGACCTCGCCTTCTGGATGATAGCGGGGTGAACAGGCAGTGGCTCGGGTGGTTGTGTCCTTGATGATCTTTATGGCCTTCCTGTAACATCGGGTGGTGTAGGTGTCCTGGAGGGCAGGTAGTTTGCCCCCGGTGATGCGTTGTGCAGACCTCACTACCCTCTGGAGAGCCTTACGGTTGAGGGCGGAGCAGTTGCCGTACCAGGCGGTGATACAGCCCATCTCCGTGAACACAGAGAAGAGCTGCTGTTTTTATGAGTAAGTTCATGTTTTTATGTTGTTATTCAGCACCGTCAACACTTTGTTCAACACTTTTTTTTTAAATGCATGTTCTCCCTACTTCCACTCACGCTACAATCAGCACTGTTCGCTGTAATGAACGACTATAGCATTGTGTCAGAGTTAATACCCTGCTATTGTATCATAACGCTGATGGGAGGGATCAGTGTGGTGTCCATATTCGCAGTCAGCCTGCTGGCGTAACTCGCGCTGTGACGTGGACCTCCGAATCAGTGTCGCTACAGTGGACAAGCCACTTTATTAACAGAAATGTAGACGGTACCATATTTCTACCTGTAATGATTGAAGCGATTACATTGGGCTTTTACAACAACTGCTCTGAAGCTGCACGATGTAACCTGCTCCGTCACTGCAATCAATTACGGAAAAGCAGGAACAGGGCTCAAAATCTCTCTCTCTCTCACACTTTTATTTCAGAGGAGCTGGACTAATGGTCCTAGTTTCAAACTGTTACAATGGAGATTAGTGGACGGTAGTATATAGATTCTCTCAAGATGGAGTTGTGCTTCACTGATAGACAGGCATTCAACCCCAGGCGTTTAGGCTCTATACTGAGGCTGTGTGTGTACATAATAACTAGGCAGAACACAGTGTGTTTTTTTTAATGTGGACTGTATATATTACTATAATCAGTCATTGAAGCGTTTGCTTGCTGCACATTGTAAATGTAAAAACAGGCTTCCATCTGAGTGTGGGTCCAGACCAGCCATGCAATCCATCCACATTTATCCTGATTTGTTGCTGTGGTGCTCTCTTTGTTTACTGTAAAGCGGGAGATTTACGTCGGCTGCGCTTGGCAGGGCCTGTGCGTGGGGCCAGTGATGGGATGGGGGGGCTAGAAGCCTCTGGGCTGGGCGACGGTAGGAATAGGACGGTCTGATTTGTGTCTTTTTTATGAGGCTTGTTTATGAGTCTGAATGGCTCTAATGGCTCCTTTGTTTTCCCCTCCATGCAGCGGGCCAGCTGAGCCAGTCGGCCCACCTCTCCCTGCAGCTGCCTTACACCGTCCTGGGTCTGGGGCGCAGCGCCAACTTCCTGGACCACCTGTACGTGGGTATCCCCCGGCCCCTCGGGGACAAGGTACTGTATGGTGCGCCGCAGCACTGGGAGGAGGGGAGCGGAGAGGAGGGAGATGCCAGACAAAATACAGGACAGGATGCAGTAGGAGCTACAGCAGGTCTTAGTTAATGCACCATGGAAATACTTTTTCTAGTCACTGCACCCATGTGGAGAACACACCCAGAGCCACTGATACTGACACTAACTATACTGCAGGTTGATGTAAATGCTGTACATGTTTCTTCTTGTTGCAATATGATAAGTAGATGATCTATTGTGCAGTAAATAATTTGTTATCTTCTTCGTTCCCCCACTTTTGTGCTACCTCAAACATTGGCGTGTGGTGTGGGTTCGTGTGGAGCGACAGCCTTCTGTCTCTCGTATCGCGTGCCGTTTGAAATGCCGTTTGTCGGTTCCTCGATAGATTCCCCTGCGCGGCTTATTTGAATTTGAGACGCTGGCTCCCGTTCCTCGCCTGTCAAAGAAAAGAACAGAGGTCTTCATCATAGCGGATTTGCATTGCAAATTTCTGCCCATACCTCACTACCTTGGGAGCGAGGCTCGTACAGAGGAAGGCATCTGAAGTACAGCAACGTGCTCTGTTATCACTCGCACCCTTTGAGTAATGCAAGAAAATGTTTCCACAAAGGTTCACATTTCCCCACACAGCAGTTAATAAAATATAATGCTTTGTATTATGCTAACCAATTTTTACCTTCAGAGGGTGTATGGATATGGTGTGTTCAGTGCTACATACACTGAGTGCACAAAACATTAAGAACACCTGCTCTTTTCATAACAGACTGACCAGGTAAAATCTATGATCCCTTATTAATGTCACTTGTTAAATCCACTACAATTAGTGTAGATGAAGGGGAGGAGACAGGTTAAAGAAGGATTTTTAAGCCTTGAGAAAATGGTAGTTGGTACCAGGTGCACCGGTTTGTGTCAAGAACTGCAATGCTGCTGGGTTTTTCACGCTCAACGCGTGTATCAAGAATTGTCCACCACCCAAAGGACATCGAACCAACTTGACACAACTGTGGGGAGCATTGGAGTCATGGGCCAGCATCCCTGTGGAACAGGGGGGGAACACAATATTAGGAAGGTGTTCCTTAAAAATGTACACTCGATGTACACATTTAATGAACATCTGTGTCTGTCTGACTGTCTCTGATAGTTCCTATCTGTCTGTCTTCAACCCTCCCTCACGGGGAAAAACATTCAGGAGGCCTGTGAGGGAGTTAGGGAGGGAGGGAGAGAGAAAGAGAGGAGGGTTGGGGAAAGGGAAAGAGAGGAGGGAGTGTGTTCTATTTCTACTCTCCTCCTGTACACTTGTCTCAATCCCATGAGGATCCTTTCCTCCGCTCACAAGGTTTACTTCACTAATCAAGATTCCCGCTCTGCTCTCGCCTCCCAAAAAACCCACTTCACTCCCAACTTCAGACCCAGCGCTCTCCTTTGAAACGCTCTCTGAAAACCCAGAAACGCTTTCCTCCTCTAAAACGCAGGCGTCTTCTCTTAGCCAAAGCGCCGGAAGCGCAGCCTGTCACTGTCTCTCACCGCCGTTCTGCATAAACCACGCTGCATTGAAGAGCAACATGTCAGGGTTAGCTTAGGAGGTTAAGAACTGCAACTTGTAATGAACTAGCACACTGTTCACAGTGCACTGACTCGAGGTGACTCATTCCAGTTCGTCATTATTCTCCTTTAACCTATTTCGCCTCAAACGCAAACAATCCCTAGCAACTGGCAAATCAAAATCCCTGAATCTGCAGCTCTGAATCGCTTTGAGTCTTTGCCTTACATAGTATATGCATCGCTGAGCGATGTAGGTGTGTCATTCACTTCTGTTGACATTTCTCAGTGTCAGGAAGGAGTCATATGCGTGGCTTCCTAACCCACACAACCCTCAGCATTGTAACGATACTCCAGCTAATGGGACTGTAGGAAGTAGGCTGACACACCAGGGGGATACTTCAGCAGACCTCATTTATTTAATTTATTAGCCTGTCTGTGTTTTAAATGCATGGCTTTTAAATAGCTCGGGTATAGGTAGCTGAAACCCCTGGGCTCTCATTAGGGTGGTTCTGGGTAAACGAGGACACAAAGTACCGTCGGCACACACTGCGTGTGCGTCTGCGTGCGTGAGCGAGCAAGTGTGTTTTCCTTATCCCTTAATGTTGCCAAATGATAGATGTGTGGTCGGAAATGAGTCTCTCTTCCCTAGAGGACTCTGTGAGAAAGATGAATTTAACGTTTGCCAGTGATTGCCATCCAGTAGCAACTTGAAGAGGGGAAAATTACCTTTTGTAATTAATACAGAAGCTGGCGGTGAAAAGCTTTTGAGCTTGATCTTCATAGAATGAAGTTTCTTAAACTCTGAAGCCGGAGACCAAATTGTTGTGCAGTATAGGAAATGACTCAGGCCCTACATTGAATCTGCACCGAGAAGTGTGGGATATATTGCCTGCATTGAACTAGACTTTTTCCATTATTGCCCCTTCAGTCTGCCTCCCCGAGGCACTAATAACATAGTTTCTCTGTTTCTGCCTTGCAGGATGTGAGGAAGCAGGAGTGGACAGCCATCATCCCCAACTCGCAGCTCATAGTCATTCCATACCCACACAACGAGCCCCGCAGGTACACACACACACACACACTCATACATCTGTACTTGGGACTCCCACAAACATGCCCAGGCCATGTATCCATTGGTTTTCTGTGTCATTCACATGTAGTTCTACCCCCAGGAGTGCCAGCAGATGGCAGAACCCCCCCCCCCCTCCCCTCTCTCTCTCCGTATGGCCAGCTAACACATTCTCTCATCAACACATGGAACACACACACTCTGACAAAAGCTTGCACTTGCATATACAGTGCCTTCGGAAAGTATTCAGACCCCTTGACTTATTCTAAAATGGATTAAATTATTTGTTTCCCTCATCAATCTACACACAATACCCCATAATGACAAAGTGGAAACAGGTTTTTAGACATTTTTGCAAATGTTTTTACATAAGTATTCAGACCCGTTGCTATGAGACTTGAAATTGAGCTCGGGTGCATCCTGTTTCCATTGATCTTCCTTGATGTTTCTACAACTTGACTGGAGTCCACCTGTGGTAAATTAAATTGATTGGACATGATCTGGAAAGGGCCTTGGTCAGGAAGGTGGCCAAGAATCCGATGGTCACTTTGACAGAGCTCCAGAGTTCCTCTGTGGAGATGGTTGTCCTTCTGGAAGGTTCTCCCATCTATGCAGCACTCCACCAATCAGGCCTTTATGGTAGAGTGGCCAGACGGAAGCCACTCCTCAGTAAAAGGCACATGACAGCCCGCTTGTAGTTTGCCAAAAGGCACCTAAAGACTCTCAGACCATGAGAAGCAAGATGCTCTGGTGTGGTGAAACCAAGAGGAAACCTGGCACCATCCCTATGGTGAAGCATGGTGGTGGCGATGTTGTGGAGATTTTTTTTCAGCGGCAGGGACTGGGAGACTAGTCAGGATCGAGGGAAAGATGAACGGAACAAAGTACAGAGAGATCCTTGATGAGAACCTGCTCCAGAGTGCTCAGGACCTCAGACTGGGGCAAAGGTTCACCTTCCAACAGGACAACGACCCAAAGCACACAGCCACAACACAGGAGTGGCTTTGGGACAAGTCGGGAATGTCCTTGGGTGGCCCAGCAAGAGCCCGGACTTGAACCCGATCAAACATCTCTGGAGAGACCTGGAAAAAAGATGTGCAGAAATACTCCCCATCTAACCTGACCGAGCTTGAGATCTGCAGAGAAGAGTGGGACAAACTCCCCAAATACAGATGTGCCAAGCTTGTAATGTCATACCCAAGAAGACTCGAGGCAGTAATTGCTGCCAAAGGTACTTCTACAAAGTACTGTGTAAAGGGTCTGAATACTTATGTAAATGTTATATTTCACTTTTTTATTTTTCAAACATTTGCAAAAAAAAAAACCGTTTTTGCTTTGTCATTATGGGGTATTGTTTGTAGATTGATGAGGGAAAAGAAATATATTTATTCAATTTTAGAATAAGGCTGTAAGGTAACAAAATGAGTGTTTTTCCGAATGCACTGTATATAGCTACTACACTAACTTATTACTCAGAAAAACACACCCACATTAGGTAGATGCATACATCATGTACTGTTCCTACATTATAGTGAATGCTCAGTGTATAGCTGTGTAAAGGTGTTTTCAGTCTCATAATGTTTATTGGGCACAGGTTAACGCAACATATTGTGTCTACTTTTGTGTCCTGCGTTGCTATTTGTAGTTTTTCTTTTCACCACAAATATTTAATGTGTTTATTAGTTCTGATAGAATGTCTTAATGAAGTTCTCTCACAAGGTTTTTTTGATTAATATTTGAGCAGGTGCATTGTTCTTCAGCCATTTATTGTAGAATAATATTGTATCTCCACAATCTGGGCCTGTTCTTGTTTTTAGTCAAACCGTTCAAACGAACTCTCCGTTCTTTTCAATAGTCACAAAATATGTGCATCGAAAGACCGTAAAATGCGCTTGTCATTGTTTGTTTTTGATCTTATTGAAATGGTTCATCTCTGACAGGGATGTAGCATTTCTCGACTCGTTTTGACCTAACACGTCATACTTTCAGGGTATTTTCATATTTTTGATTACAGGAACTTTATTGTCAAATAACACCTCTGATAAAGCAAAATATGCCAAATGATAGCATGTTGACTATTACGTTCTGATAGGGTTGGAAGAGATGAGAGATGTGCCTTTTTTGAACGAGTTTCACGTCACATAGTAGTTGATACGCTCGTTCTCTCTCCTACCCTTTCCCTGTTTTAGTTGGAGTGCAAAATTATATCTGACCCCCAGTAACATAGTCCTGCTGACCGCCATCGCTCTGAGCGGAGTGTGTGTGTTCATCCTGGTCATCATTGGCATCCTCCACTGGCAGGAGAAGGTAAGGACGGAATGACACAAATACGTCGCTTACACCGTTTATCGTTGTCATTATCATCACTTGCTGTTTTAATCGATAGTAATGAGCACCATCAACCTCCTCTCTTCCCCTTCATTATTAGCTGTACTGTCTTGTCTTTTCCTCTTCTTCCTTGCCTTCCTCCTCACTATCCTCTCCTCCTCCCCCTCCTCTTAATAGTCTGAGCCAAAGCCGGTTATGTTCTGGTCAGAGCAGTGTGTGTCCTCTCTCATCCTCCCCACCATTGCCAGTCCATAGTATCTGGTGGGGGTCTTCTCTTCTCCTGACCCTAGGGGGTTGCTGGGGAGCTCTGGTGCTCATCCAGAGAGCAGGAGACCCGCTGTGGGAACAGGGCTCACTCCGAGAGGAACAGATGGGTCAGAACCAGCAGATGGGCCCTGTCCTCTAGCCTCCCACAGAGCTCCAGCACGGCTGTTAGAGGGCCATAACCAGTGAGGACGCTCGGCTGTAATTGCTTTTGTTTTGCCCCTTCAGCATATCCAATATTTTGTTCGTAATCCCTGTAAATATGTCCTCCAGGGTGTGTGTGTGTGTGTGTGTGTGTGTGTGTGTGTGTGTGTGTGTGTGTGTGTGTGTGTGTGTGTGTGTGTGTGTGTGTGTGTGTGTGTGTGTGTGTGTGTGTGTGTGTGTGTGTGTGTGTGTGTGTGTGTGTGTGTGTGTGTGTGTGTGTGTGTGTGTGTGTGTGAATTTTCATTGAGTTTTAAGGTAATCATGTATTGTTTGAATTTCGCAAACTTGTGCTCATTTGCATGTGTTTGCATGCAACTGTTGCCGACATGCATGTGTGGTGTGTGTCCAGCCTACCGTGCACACACCACGGAGCGATTCATCCCCATCCCAGTACAGCCGTGGCTGGTCTGTTTCTCCATCGAGCGAGGCCGAGCAACGTTGGCGTCTTCTCAAAGCCATCTGCTGTGGGTGCTTTATAATGCACGCAGGAAGCCATAATTGCTCTCCACTCAGGGAACTGTTCCGGGAACACTAGCTTCATTGGAGTTGACTCTGCATTAAAATAACATGTTTGGCTCCATATCTGAGGAACTGAGCCCAGCAATTATATTTTAGCAGAAAGCGAGCGAGGCAGAGGCATGGCTCCTTGTCCGTTGTTGATTAGAGGTTGATTGACTGATAATGGTCATGATGGCCAAGGTAATGGGAGCTCAGGTAATAGCTAGCTGTTCATTTGTTTAGATGATCTGTACTTCAGTTCAGAGCCCCCTTCATTTTCATAGATACAGGTAACTGACAAAATAAAGGAAACACCAACATAACGTGACTTAGTAAGGTGTTGGGCCAGAACAGCTTCAATGCACCTTGGCAGAGATTCTGGAACTTTATTGGAGGGATGCGACATCATTCTTCCACGAGAAATTCCATGATTTGGTGTTTTGTTGAGGGTGGTGGAAAACGCCGTCTCGGGCGCCGCTCAATGATCTCCTAGTCGTGTTCAATTGGTTTGAGAGCTGGTGACTGAGACGGCCGTGGTATGTGGTTTACATTTTCTTCATGCTCATCAAACCATTCATTGACCACGTTGTGCCCTGTGGATGGGGGCATTGTCATCCTATGGGGGCATAGCCATGGTAGCCAAAATAATGGCTTGCCCAGCATGTTTAAACATGATCATTTTCATGATTAATACATGTTTCATACATTGCTTAACTAACTCATGTGCCACACCTTTTGTGGAAGCACCTGCTTTTAATATACTTTGCATCCCTCATTTAATCAAGTGTTTCCATTATTTTGGCAGTTACCTTTCTATCTGCTTCATGTTATTACTGTTGCAGCTGATGAGTCACATCTTTTGAATCGGCAGCCTGTTTTTGTGTCAGTATGACGTCTCAGTTCTTGTGAGGCTGTGTGTTTTTCTTCCCGTTGTATTGGGATGGCCGACATCTCCGCTGTGGTGGGTCTTTTTGAGCGTGGGTACCTGCCTTTGTTTGCTTTTAATGGGGGAGGGTCGTGACCCATTGTCATCTTTTTGTCTAGTCGGGTGTGCCATATGCATTGTAAGTGTGCTTGCCTTGAAGTCATATCTGAGCCCGGCTGCTGCTGAGTGCTCCTGTTCTATCTGACTCACTCTGCCCGGCACAATAACACACCATCATTGAAGGGGCTCTCTTAGATAAGAGTCTAACCTTTCACGCAGGGGAAAACAGCATTTTGGAGAGAAATAATCTCCATAAACCTTTCCATTTGCATTGCGGTGTGGGGTTGACCAGGTCACGGTGCGATGGGTGATTGACTTTTCATATTTATGCTGACCCCTGCTATTTGTTCCACAAATCTCAATGATCAAATAGACGTCAGAGGCTGGTTTGAGACACACTGCAACAGCCGAGACTGGCTCAGGAAGTGTTGTTAGAACACTGTTAAAGATAAGAAAGCTTGTCGATATTTGAATAAAACTGCTTTCTCTGTTTTTGCCTAGCTGTAAATCTGAGAGGTGTTTTGGATTCTCTTTACTTGTCCGATAACTTTGGTTTCATGCCTGAGGAATCAATCAGTGTTTGTTTGAGCCATTTGTATTTTGGTGTGGGTTTAAACAGAATGCAGGGTTTTTCAGAGCAGTGAAGGCTGCATTATACCTCCACGTTGCATAATGCATACATTGTGACAAAGGTCTTCTTTTATGCTTAGTTCAAGGCCCCCATAGCCTTAGCACAGAGTATGGATAGGTTACCGCATACAGTAGACCTCTCAAATAGGTCAAGTTATCGTGTTACTGAACTTCACATTCAATCAGGAGGTTTCAGACCCTTCAATAAATGTGACACTGAGGATATCGCGCACGGAATAACGACACAATTATATCCCCTGAACACTCAATTATTTTGTGTTCTACACCACAGTGAAATAGAAATATTGACAGGATTTACAAGCCAGTTCACTGAATGAGACCTGAGGAGTGTATAACAGTATGTTCATTGTACTGTGTACACGCCATAAGAACAAGTGGAAGTAACTGAACACTCAGTCCTAAAGACAGTCTGCTCCCTTAAGTCCTGAGCAACACAGACACGGCCGACAGACTCTCTGCTTAGATGTCGGTGTCCTCCATCAGGACTGTCTGTCGTATGGCGAGTAGTTCCAGAACACATCTGTCAGCTTCATCTCCGCTGCATTTTTTGAAGCTTCCCCTTCTTTCTTTTCATCATATGTGCCTTTTATGTGCTGTTGTCAAGGGAAAGCTCAAAAATAAACGTGAATGATCCTCATGAATCCGCAGAGGGTACGTAATCGTACGTGGAAGTGAGATCCCGTTAACACTTGCAATAATGATTGCCTGTCTCAGATTGTAGCCATGACCACTCAGTAGGTCTGCCGGTTTCATTACAATTCTATAATGGTGTCAGCCCCACCTCTCTCTCTCTCTCTCTCTCTCCCTCCATCACTGACTGTTAGACTCTGCTTGTCTGTGTTGGTCTGACTCGTGACCCCTGACCATTGCCCTGTGTGGGTTTCAGAAAGCGGACGACCGGGAGAAGAGACAGGAAGCACACCGGTTCCATTTTGATGCCATGTGAAGGAGCACAGGAAGAGATGGACCATGGGGAAAAAGTCATGCCATTTTTCTGTTTTATTTATTTATTATTATTATTATTGCTGGTCGATGGAATTGTTTATTTATTTGATCCCCTCGGGCTCTTGACGATGAGCCATTTAAAGTGTTTATATATCCATTAGACATTATCAAATGTAAAAGAGACAGACAGGTTACTTCTGGCATACTTGCACAGTTTTGGCATACTTGCACATTTCAAGGGCCAAAATGATGGATGAACCCAAATCTAAACAGGACTACTGAGTGAAATTACACTGAGTTATATCCCAGTTTACTTTTTTATTCAATGGTTTGGCTCAGCTCATTATGTATGGTTGTCAAATGGGCACTAACAGTTTACATCATGAATTTTGCAATAATGTTCAATCCAAGCCATCCTGATCTGCAAAACACATTACCGATGTGTTTGTTTTGGGGGAAGCATTGCTATTGTAATGCTACTTGAATATGTATGTCTGTAAACCCATTGTCTTCCTGTATGTCAATCTGCAAAGGTTATTGTTTTCCGTGGACTGTTATAGTGAGATCTTACACACAGAGTCCACTGACCCAAACGGGGTATTTACACTGGATGCAACCATTGTGCTCTACTGTATATAATGCACATAGTACATGGTCCATAATGAGGGGTTACTGTATGTGTCAAGTTCATTATGTATTTTTCCTCTCCTTTTTCAAATTCCCCTCCAAATCCCTGACACACGATGTCTTATCCTTGTTTGACCGTTCCCACTCTCCCACTGCCGTCACTCACAGTGGTCTTGGAATGGCCTGTACTACTGACCCCTCTGGTTTGGTCATGTCCTTAGCTTTTTACTCTTTCTCACTCTTAATAATCGTGTTTGTCTCGCATGATAAACACAGTGTCTTTTTGGAGTTTCAAACCCTTATGTGTTCATTAAAAACATACATGAAACTGTGGCGGTCAATTGAAGAATGGTCCATATACTATATATACTTAAACTAATAATATAATAATATATGCCATTTAGCAGACGCTTTTATCCAAAGCGACTTACAGTCATGCGTGCATACATTCTACGTATGGGTGGTCCCGGGGATCGAACCCACTACCCTGGCGTTACAAGCGCCATGCTCTACCACTTCTACTTACAAGGGGAAATATGTTTGTTCCTTAACCAACAGGAAGTGCAATCATCAATATTATCACCAATGTCAAGTTTCTTCTATTAATCATTCTATTTCATTTGGAATTAACGTGGGGCACATGCTATCATCTCATGTCTGTGGTTTAAATAATGATTGATAGTGATCAGTCTCATTGATTGTATTTTTGTGTTTGTGTGTGGATTGTGCTTATAATCGGAAATGTTCAACTGAAGTAGGATCATTTCTGTTGAGAATGTTTATGGGATGATGGGTTGAAAATTAAAAGTGTTTATCGTGCTTAATTCATGGTGGTTCTCACTTGTTTTCAAAATCAAATCAAATCAAATGTATTTATATAGCCCTTCGTACATCAGCTGATATCTCAAAGTGCTGTACAGAAACCCAGCCTAAAACCCCAAACAGCAAGCAATGCAGGTGTAGAAGCACGGGTGGCTAGGAAAAACTCCCTAGAAAGGCCAAAACCTAGGAAGAAACCTAGAGAGGAACCAGGCTATGTGGGGTGGCCAGTCCTCTTCTGGCTGTGCCGGGTGGAGATTATAACAGAACATGGCCAAGATGTTCAAATGTTCATAAATGACCAGCATGGTCAAATAATAATAATCACAGGCAGAACAGTTGAAACTGGAGGTGGACTGGGGACAGCAAGGAGTCATCATGTCAGGTAGTCCTGGGGGCATGGTCCTAGGGCTCAGGTCCTCCGAGAGAGAGAAAGAAAGAGAGAATTAGAGAGAGCACATGTGGGGTAGCCAGTCCTCTTCTGGCTGTGCCGGGTGGAGATTATAACAGAACATGGCCAAGATGTTCAAATGTTCATAAATGACCAGCATGGTCGTATAATAATAAGGAAATCAAATTCATTTAAATGTATTTCTGTCTCACGTTTGCCTTCTGCTTCATAGACTGGCACGTCCATCCGAAAAATGGCACGTCCATCTGAAAAATGGAATTATCCTAGTGAGCTGATGACCAAAGAAACGATTGGAAGTGACAACTTGGCATAGCCTACAGTTTTGAGTTCTTTTTAGCTCATGTAGCATAATGTATTGCAATCTGGCACTTATGGTAAAATGGTAGTCTAATAAAATGGTAGCCATCATTTAAATAGCAGTTGATGTTTTACTGTCTGTTGATGTTTTTTCACGATTGTCTCTTGGCAACAACTTACTGAGTAAATATTATCCTAATGGTAGGCTGTCAACTTTTCCGTTTTTTTTTGCGCAAAACACATAACCCATTGTAACTTGCTCCGTTCATTTTGTGTTATATCATAAATGGCTTTGCTCAAGTTTACCAATATAATATTTCAATGTAACATGAACAGAGCAGAGACTTGTATGCAGCGAGAGGTTTTACACTCGGTGATGGGGCGCATGCGTACAAGCTGCTCATTCACGCAAACATCGCCCCGAGCTTAAATGAGCCTTGTTTAGTGCCATTACTTCAGTTCAGCCACAGACCACTCTGTGCATCTCTCTGTGCGCGTCTCTCGGATACTCTGCTGCTCAACCTCACTGGACAACGCAACCTACTTTAATAATAGCATATGTTGTTGCATGTGGAACTACAAGACACCTGTCTAGATGGAATTAACGTTGTATCTAATACTTATCGGGAGTGGTTGAAGAAGAAGCGCTTGTTTTCCTCAGAGGAAATTAGGAGTTGATGATGGTCTTTCTGACTATGGAATTAAGGCGGTCAATGAAAAGTTGGATTTTATAAAGAAGCGACTCAATGCCTTGGATCCATAAAATGGAGAGAGAAAGCGTGTAACTCCCCAAGCTTATTAAGAAGGAGAACGTATTTGGCACCACCACACAGGGAGAGGAAATGCAAAGAGGTGAGTTTTACTTGGCATCAGAGCGCTTTTGGATCGTGTAAAGGAACACTGATATGATACAAAAGGCTTTTAATCACTCGCATCGGCTGTGATATAATTCATCCCTTATTATTCTGCAAGATAGACGAAACTCACCCTTACCAGATGTTTCCCGTTGTATTTTATCTTGCGCCAAGTTGTTTTATTGTGATATAATTCATCCCTTATTCTTTTGCAAGATAGACGAAACTCACCCTTACCAGATATTTCCCGTTGTATTTTATCTTGCGCCAAGTTGTTTTATTGTGATATAATTCATCCCTTATTCTTTTGCAAGATAGACGAAACTCACCCTTACCAGATGTCTCCCGTTGTATTTTCTTTTGCGCCAAGTTGTTTTTATTGTGTTATGCATGTTTGCAAGAAGCCAAAATCCCTGAATGGCATCGCCACCAGCAGGTTTACATCTATTCAGTTATATTCGCTTTTTAGACTATTGCAAGGGGTCATCTTTGGAACGTGCCAATATCCGAACTTATAAAGATGAGATCTTTGCACAAGGCTACACAATCCGGAAGAATGCATTCCAATTTTGGCTACTTTTCTATTAACGCCTAAGGTCGATGTCGGCGCCACCGCGGAAATCTAATTAGCATAAAGAAAATCCTAATTGTAAAAAAAAAAAAAAAAAATCGGTCAATTTAAACTAGATGTTTGTTTTTTTGCATTGGATGCGTCTCAATGTGTAACACTTCTGCGTCTGTGGTAAAAGGTGACAGAGCTAGAGCGGTGTTTGTCAGACCATGAGACATCCCGAACATCTCAAGTCATGTGTGATGAATACAAATGGTAAAAGCAAATAGCCTACTTTATTTAGGAGTTGAAAATCGCCATGTTTTAGCTGAACGGCGGGTGGTGCTGAAGTGACAGCTCCTGGTGATTCGCGCCACATCTGGGACAAGGCCACAGCTGCGGTTTGCAGCTCATTTTAAGACGCGATATATTCTGCTGTGAAATCATTGTGTTTTGTACTGTACTCTAGGCCTATTATTAAAGGGACTGCCAAGTAGTGTTTAACACACCTAGCCTGTAAACTGCACTGAATATTATCACCGAGGGAGAGAAAATCGTGTTGAGTTCACTTCAGTAGGACTGGGCTATTTCAGTCGCGAAGGGCACAAAGTCTAGTTGTCTTAGAATTATCAACAAATGACTGTAGCGTTCTAACTCCGCATAGCCCCATGTTTTATTTTGTAATATAATTGCAGTATCAAAATGCATCAGCAAACACCCAAAGAGGCCATATCTATGCTTTTTGGGTTAATTTAACCAAACAATCTGGTAGGCCATCCATTTGTATTTACAATGCACTCCTACTCATGTTCTTCCATTAGTGGAGGCTATCTTGTAAAGGCATTCAACCTTTTCAATTCAGACTTTCAGGTCCATTCAAAGCTATTTGACCCAACTGTGTGCTACAATTAATGTCTGCCATAGACTGCTTTTAAGAGGTAGTTATTATGGTCTTTCAGTGGTCCCTCATAGCGGAGTAGGATCCGGAAAGGGCAAATCTTTGTGAATAGCCTCATAGTCAGGCCGTGCATGGAAAAGTGTGTGTGTGTGTGTGTACGCAGTCTGGCCTTCTGGCCTCCAGCGTATCACGCCTGGGAAGAGAGAGGGTGTGTATGTGCGCATGGATGTGTGTTTTACATTCTGTATAGTAGAGAACATGCCGTCTGATTTCGTTTTGCAAGCCTGGGTGGCTATAGTCAATCCACGTTTCATTATTCATCAGTCAGGCTCTCGCTCATGGTTTAATGTGATATAAGCAGCGCAGTCTATTAAAATCTGTTGGGGGTAAACCTACATCGGGCTTATCTGGAGAAGACAGTGGTTTCGTGGGCTGAAATGTGCACAGGGGTACGGCGAGCAGTTTTAGCACAGATATAATACACAATGCAGTGCTGTTGCTGCTGCTGCTGCCTCCGGATGCCTGTCTCTCATTATGGCATCACGCCTGTTAAGCCTTATCCCATTTGTTCTGGTTCTGTCTTCATTCAGGACAGGAGGCTGAAGGATTGGCGGATGCTCTGATAGGCGTGATGATGCGGGCCAACCAATGAGTGCTCACTGACACACCATCAGAGGACAATATGATAACACATACACAGATATACAGCCTTCTTTGTTTAGCTGTACATGGTATGGAGGAGAGAGCTCTTTAGGCATCTGAGTTTGGCTTCAGACTTTTGGTTGTGATATGTCTTGGCTCCGATACGATGCTTTTTAGATAAGCTTTCAATGGCACAACCTATGAAATACAAGGCAGGGATACATCTACAAGACCCAAGGATCAATATTCTGTCAAGTATTGTTGTACATCGTACACATCAATTGCAAGATGCATCTTTAACTATATGTTACTGTCAGTGTCGCAGATCATTGGTTCTTTCACTGTGTGTGTGCCTATGTGTGTGCTTGCGTGCACGGTTATGTTAGGTTATGATGGATATAGTAGGGCTATAGTTCTTAATGATGCCCGGTCTCGCCCCTGCATCACTGCTGTTCCAATAATCACCCATACACCATTTTGTAAAAAATAAAAGGTTTATAATTATCTCACCCAACAGAATAGAAGGCATGTTTCTCATTTAAACTGGTAATTACTATTTCCTATCTTAACTAGCAGATTTCAAGCTTCACATAATTGCTTTTTAATGAGGGGTGTGCGAGCTAGTGTGTTACATTGCCTATTATTTCAACACTTTGATTCAATTGTTTTTACCTGTTCCACTCGTATTTGATGGTCCGTTTAGGAGAAATAACGGTGCAAATCATTGACATTGGAATGTTTTTCTCTTGCAGCCTGGGTACTCCTTATTCTGATAGAAGAGGGATTTGCTCTGGCACAGAGAACTAAAGGTGCGTCTCCTGTTGTCATTTTGTCATATTATGGGGGGAATAATCGGTCATGTTGTTGCACGTAAAACACTTTCACTGGCAGCAGCACAATAAATTGATCTAATCCCATACATTTCCCAATTTAAACATGGTCTTGATTCTCTTCACTGTCTTTTTCTCAGAGTCCTTTTCTCAGAATGAAGGCAGTCCACCTCAGAATATTAACGAATGTGGCATCTGGGTCCGCAACATCAACGGGGGAGTCTTCACGTCCCCCAACTACCCCAACACATACCCCCCTAACAAGGAGTGTGTTTACATCTTGGAAGGTACATGTCCGTTTCTGCCCGCTCAAACGAAAATGGCCTCGGCAGTGCCTTAGAACGTGGATAACAGCTGCTTATTAGTTTGTTGCAATTTTAACAGCCTGTCAGTCACTATATGCGTCTTATCAGAGTCATGTCATCCAAAAGTCCAAAACCTATATGTCTGTGGGTAAAACTCAGTCCAGTCGAAGTCGGCTGCAGGAACTGATAGTGGGATTTCGTCAGTCGGGAGATAAATTGAAGACTTGGTGAAGCTCAAGGGCTCCCCCTGTGGAGACATCAACTAGTAAAGCCATAGAACCTACATTGACAAAACGGCATTGACGATCCAAATGATCCGTGTGCATGTCCAATGAGCAGGGCTAAAACGAGGCCAATTCTCCAGATCATCATGACTCAAACCCCATAATGAATGGCATCGCTCATCTCCAAAAGTCTTTGGAGAGTGAGTCACTCAATACTGATAGGTCAGAAATGTCAGTCAACCTGGTTTATATTTCACAAGATATGACTTGTTGACTGCATTCCAGAGACTATTTTGTCTTTCACATGATGTGACTCTTGCTTAGCGATTTGTGTATTTGTTTGATTGTTTCAGTATGTTGTTGTATTGAGTTATCAAGCTAAGCTATATGTGGTATGTATGTAGCTACTTTTAACTGAGAGCTCTTTTTTCTAGTCCTTACCAGGGGAAAGGTGTTCTGATAGTGTTTAGTGTTCTGATAACAGTACTGCCGGTTTGGCTGAATCTGTACGGTAGGCTTTCGTCGTTTATTCCTGTTTAAAATAGTGGCATTACTGCTTCCCACATACCTTCGAAGTACAGCTAATTGGTTTCGGTGTGTGTGCCGGCGGTGACATGATTTGTGTCAGTGTGGGCGAGCTAGTGACATGATTTGTATTTACGTGTGTGTCTGAGCTGTGACGTCGTCATTTAAATGGTGGTATCATTTGTTTCAGTTCAAAGGCATTACCCGCTCTTCTCAAGTTTTCTACCGTTTGACATTTTAGCATTGCAGGCAGTCTGATGCATATGTAATTCACCTATGAAGACAGGAATGAGCTAGATTTTTTTATACAAATGGTATGTGCAAGTGGTAGTCATGTTAATTCTGCTAGGCTACTTGAG
The DNA here is from genome assembly GCF_021184085.1 of Oncorhynchus gorbuscha. NCBI lineage: Eukaryota > Metazoa > Chordata > Actinopteri > Salmoniformes > Salmonidae > Oncorhynchus > Oncorhynchus gorbuscha. The sequence goes on along the minus strand of NC_060177.1, from coordinate 33,319,112 downwards.
CCAGTCATGTGGGGTGTGATTTACATGACATGAACTTCTAAACTCAAATGTATGGTTGAAGTGTTGTGTTTTGGTTCAGAACCTGTAAGGAAACATGCTGACATGTCAAGTCGTTTCAAGTCATGCTAAGTCCTGTGTGTATGCATCAGCATAATGTGCATTAGTGTAAGGGCTGAACTTCGGCAACATGGATTGAAGCGAGCACTAAGCTTGGGTACCTTTGTGTATTTATGCAGGCGTCCATAAACTGGCTGTGCATATGAGTAGAAAACAGGAGTTTAGCTGTTACCAGATTTTTAAACAAGTTTGTGTGCAGACTGAGACGCTGCTGTACTGGTAAACACAGTCCATGGAGCAAAGCCTTTTATCAAAAACCAAACCCAACACACTGCTCCTCTCTCACCTCCTCCAGCTCTCCCTCGTCAAAGAATCCAGTTGGCCTTTGATAAGAACTACTACATGGAGCCCTCCTTTGAGTGCCGCTTTGATCACATCGAGGTGCGGGATGGTCCGTTCGGCTTCTCACCGATCATCGACCGCTTCTGTGGGTCGAAGAGCCCAGGCCTGGTCACCTCCACGGGCCGCTTCATGTGGATCAAGTTCACCAGCGACGAGGAGCTGGAGGGTGTTGGGTTCCGTATCAAATACACCTTTATAGCAGGTACACATTCTCAGTTAGAGCTAGCCTACTGGGCATATCCTCATTACATACGCAGCCATAGGTGTGGATAATAAGGACGACAGCACATCCACAGATTTACTGTCAAGGGCCTCATTTTACTTGTTTGTTACCATCCGATAGTATATTCTAAGACACTGAAATCAGCGTCTCACATCGGGTCACAGATATTAGCTCCCATTGGTCTTCCCCAGTTTATCTGACTTCCTTTAATGGGATCTTATCACTTTTCTATACTCATGAATTCCAGCTCTGTGGATCAAGACTTATGCGCTTTCCTGTTTCTAATTTCAGACCCAGATTTTCATCTGCACGTGGGTGGACTGTTAAACCCGATTCCAGGTAAGCGCTTCAATATTTCACCGGTGTTTGTCCGATCCGATTTGAAGAGCTCTGTGCTCTAAAGCTTACTGGCTGCTATCTTTCACTGACACATGCTCACATTCTCTCACACACAGAGACACATCTCTTTCTCCTTTCTCTCTCTCTCTCTCTCCCTCTCTTCCTCTCTAACATCTCTCTTGTTTCTTTGTTCACATTTTTCTATCTCTTCCCTTATGCTCACCTTTTCTTCTGCAATCCTTCTCTTATCCATAACCCCCCCCCCCCCCCGTCCTCCAACTTTCTCTCTTCTCAGATTGTCAGTTTGAGATTGGTGGCTATGATGGCGTTATCCGCTCCAGTCAGGTAGAAGAGGAGGATAAGATTAAGACTGGTGACGCTGTGGACTGTATCTGGACCATCCGCGCTCCTCCTCAGTCCAAGGTGAACATCTTGTTCCCCCGCTCCTTCTCTCCGGTGGCTAAATGGGTCATCACGTCACTCACTGCAGAGGTCCAGCCACTGAAAACACACCCATTGATTAGAACACAGGAGACTGGGAGTAAGACATACCAGTCCCCTGACCCTCTCTCTGCTGTGGAAACCAAATTAGCAGTATGTCAAATTAGCAGTAGAATAACCAGGGCAGCGGCTATTAGGCCAATAACACAGAATAGGACATAAAATAGAATCGGCAGTACTGGGAATGAAGCTAAAAGCAGTCACTTGATGTCTGCGGTCTTACGAGTTCAAATGTGCTAAAGAGGCTGGATTGTTCCCGGGCTGAATTCACAAGGTGAACTCTACAGCGACAGAGAGGCAGGTTTGTTAAGTTTAGAGCCTATTCGGGTGCACAGCATACATCTTGCGCTCAAAAGATTTAGTTCTACAACTACTTCATCTGAGTTCAATGATTCCCAGTGGTTTTGCGCTGTACAAATGGGCTAAGCCTACGAGGATAGGTTTAATCCAAGTATGAGTCTATTGTCCTTCAGTACCAATATCCCTTTATAAATGCTTCAATTTCCACTTCATTTTTGGGTACCATTTCCTTTCTGAGTGTCAGCTGGGTCACCGTGGTAACGTGTTGTAACGTGGTGATTTTTCTGGCTGTAGATTTTCATCCGCTTCCTGGAATACCAGATGGAGCACTCCAACGAGTGCGACAAGAACTTTGTGGCCGTGTACGACGGCAGCAGTGCCATCGAAAACCTAAAGGCCAAGTTCTGCAGCACCGTGGCTAACGACGTCATGCTCACCAACGGGGTGGGAGTGGTGCGGATGTGGGCCGACGAGAAGAGCCGACTCAGCCGCTTCCAGATGCTCTTCACCTCATTTGTCGACCGTGAGTGTTCCCCTTCTTTCGTCCCCACCCCCCAAAAAATATGTTACTTGCAGTTATTGTGGGCCGTCTAAACCAGGAGTTAATTTGAAGATAAATAATTGCAGATCAGTCTGGGGACTTTATCAATTGGCAGGTCCTCTTGTCTCCTTGTTTTTTTTTTATTCTCACAATTTAGTGGTCAGTATTTTGTCCAGACACACAGCAGATTTATGAAAGGTTGGAAGAGATAGATGGGGCCAACTGCCCATTATTCTCCTTGATTTATTGACGACATCCGCATCCTCTGAATAGTAAATATCTGACTGACATTCAACTCTCATTTTAGAAAGGGAAAGTTAATTAAAGTGGCATGCTAAGCAGTGGTATCGCAAAGCCAGTTCTTTTCCCACCGTCTTTGCCGAGTACCTCAAAGAGAATGACAAGTTATTGAATATGCATATAACGGTGTAACGCATTGGCCATAATTATGTGTCATCATTCACAATGGACAAATGGGATTTATCTTCCCATTGAGGAATGGAAAAGCTGACTCATTTGTCATTATTAGTATGTCATTATGATCAGATGCTTTGAATAAAGCTCTGCCTTTTGCATGGCAGATGTGGTTTAAAGGATGTATGTAAATTACAGAACATTTCCTTGGAGGAAACAGTTGAAGACTTCTATTCCAAAACACTATATCCATTTTCAGAAATGTTAGTAAATTTGCTTTTTACACTCTTGGCCTATATGGATAGAGCTATATTTAAATGTTTCTTAGGCTTTCACAAGGAAATTCAGAGAAACAGATAGTAATTTTGGGTGCGTATAGAAAGGAGTCCTGAGTGCATTCAGGTGCATGCTCTGAGGCAAATGTCCTTCACAATAGACAGACATAGGCTCCTTCTGTTCAGTACGACCCAGAGTATGACGCCCTGTCATCTTGCAACTGGACATCAAACATAAAGATCCTGAATGTTGACACTGTATATGACATGGGTGTATATGACATGGGTGTATATGACATGGGTGTATATGACATGGGTGTTATGACATGGGTGTTATGACATGGGTGTTATGACATGGGTGTTATGACGTGGGTGTTATGACGTGGGTGTTATGACGTGGGTGTTATGACGTGGGTGTTATGACGTGGGTGTTATGACATGGGTGTTATGACGTGGGTGTTATGACGTGGGTGTTATGACATGGGTGTTATGACATGGGTGTTATGACATGGGTGTTATGACATGGACATGTAAAGTGCACATTTGGACTTCCATGTTTGTATGACATCACAGCTGTATTTATTGTAATCCTCAACGTCTACTCTCTCAAAACGCATTGTCATCTTAAATTGATCGCATTGCCCTCACTCAGACAACAGAAATGTGCAAGAATTGCCCAACTAGCGGGCAGGGTAGGGGGAAACGTCTTGTCGCGTCGCGTGCAGTGCTCAGGTTCAGAATGGCTGTAAGTCAAAAAACCCATACAGCGCTGTGAAGGGCAGCGCCTGACCTCTGAAGTTAAATATAGCATGTTACTGTACAGCCACTGTGTTTTAATTTAGGTGCTTATCAGTGTCCAAATCTGCCATTCTCAACCCGTAAACGGGTATGAGTGTAAAGGGCTACAGAACTTCTGAAATTAATTGGTGTGTAAAAATGATACATTTGTGACATCAATATTTTCAAAAATGATGTGTGTGTGTGTGTGTTGAAGTCGGAAGTTTACATACACTTAGGTTGGAGTCATTAACTTGGTTTTCAACCATGACACAAGTAATTTTTCTAACAATTGTTTACAGACAGATTATTTCACTTATCACAATTCCAATGGGTCAGAAGTTTACAAACACTAAGTTGAATGGGCTTCTGATAGGCTAATTGACATCATTTGAGTCAATTGGAGGTGTGCCTGTGGATGTATTTCAAGGCCTATCTTCAAACTCAGTGCCTCTTTGCTTGACATCATGGGAAAATCAAAAGAAATCAGCCAAGACCTCGTAAAAAAATGGTAGACCTCCACAAGTCTGATTCATCTTTGGGAGCAATTTCCAAATGCCTGAAGGTACCATGCTCATCTGTACAAATAATAGTACGCAAGTATAAACACCATGGGACCATGCAGCTGTCATACCGCTCAGGAAGGAGACGTGTTCTGTCTCCTAGAGATTAACGTACTTTGGTGCGAAAAGTACAAATCAATCCCAGAACAACAGCAAAGGACCTTGTGAAGATGCTGGAGGAAACCAGTACAAACATATCTATATCCACAGTAAAATGAGTCCTTTATCGACATAACCTGAAAGACTGCTCACTGCTCCAAAACCGCCATAAAAAAGCCAGACTACGGTTTGCAACTGCACATGGGGACTAAGATTGTACTTTTTGGAGCAATGTCCTCTGGTCGGATGAAACAAAAATAGGACTGTTTGGCCATAATGTCCATCGTTATCTTTGCAAGATAAAGGGGGAGCCTTGCAAGCCGAAGAACACCATCCCAACTGTGAAGCACGGGGGTGGCAGCATCATGTTGTGGGGGTGCTTTGATGCAGGAGGGATAGATGGCATCATGAGGAGGGCAAATTATGTAGATATATTGAAGCAACATCTCAAGACATCAGTCAGGAGGTTAAAGCTTGGTCGCAAATGGGTCTTCCAAATGGACAATGACCCCAAGCATACTTCCAAAGTTGTGGCAAAATGGCTTAAGGACAACAAAGTCAAGGTATTGGAGTGGCCATCACAAAGCCCTGACCTCAACCCGATTGAAAATTGGTGGGCAGAACTGAAACAGCATGTGTGAGCAAGGAGGCCTACCAACCTGACTCAGTTACACCAGCTCTGTCAGGAGGAATGGGCCAAAATTCACCCAACTTATTGTGGGAAGCTTGTGGAAGGCTGAAAGAATGATAGAAATAAAAGCTGAAATAAATAATTCTCTCTACTATTATTCTGACATTTCACATTCTTAAAATAAAGTGGTTATCCTAACTGACCTAAAACAGGGAATTTTACTAGGATTAAATGTCAGGAGTTGTGAAAAACTGAGTTTAAATGTATTTGGCTAAGGTATGTAAACTTCTGACTTCAACTGTATATAATATACATACAGTACCAGTCAAAAGTCTGGACACACCTACTCATTCAAGGGTTTTTCTTTATTTTTTACTATTTTCTACATTGTAGAATAATAGCGAAGACATCAAAATTATGAATTTAACACATGAAATCATGTAGTAACCGAAAATGTTTTAAACAAATCAAAATATATTTTAGATTTTTCAAAGTAGCCACCCTTTGCCTTTGACAGCTTTGCACACTCTTGGCATTCTCTCAACCAGCTTCACCTGGAATGCTTTTTCAACAGTCTTGAAGGAGTTCCCTCATATGCTGAGCACTTGTTGGTTGCTTTTCCTTCACTCTGCAGTCCAACTCATCCCAATTTGGTATTTTTTAAATATATATTTTTAAATATATATTTTCTAATATATATACTCGCCCCCCTTAATATATATATTCGCCCCCCTTGAACTTTGCGACCTTTTGCCACATTTCAGGCTTCAAACATAAAGATATAAAACTGTATTTTTTTGTGAAGAATCAACAACAAATGGGACACAATCATGAAGTGGAACGACATTTATTGGATATTTCAAACTTTTTTAACAAATCAAAAACTGAAAAATTGGGCATGCAAAATTATTCAGCCCCCTTAAGTTAATACTTTGTAGCACCACCTTTTGCTGCGATTACAGCAGTAAGTCGCTTGGGGTATGTCTATCAGTTTTGCACATCGAGAAACTGAACTTTTTTCCCATTCCTCCTTGCAAAACAGATCGAGCTCAGTGAGGTTGGATGGAGAACATTTGTGAACAGCAGTTTTCAGTTCTTTCCACAGATTCTCGATTGGATTCCGGTCTGGACTTTGACTTGGCCATTCTAACAACTGGATATGTTTATTTTTTAACCATTCCATTGTAGATTTTGCTTTATGTTTTGGACCATTGTCTTGTTGGAAGACAAATCTCCGTCCCAGTCTCAGGTCTTTTGCAGACTCCATCAGGTTCTCTTTCAGAATGGTCCTGTATTTGGCTCCATCCATCTTCCCATCAATTTTAACCATCTTCTCTGTCCCTGCTGAAGAAAAGCAGGCCCAAACCATGATGCTGCCACCACCATGTTTGACAGTGGGGATGGTGTGTTAAGGGTGTTGCTTTTACGCCAAACATAACTTTTTGCATTGTTGCCAAAAAGTTCAATTTTGGTTTCATCTGACCAGAGCACCTTCTTCCACATGTTTGGTGTGTCTCCCAGGTGGCTTGCGGCAAACTTTAAACAACACTTTTTATGGATATCTTTAAGAAATGGCTTTCTTCTTGCCACTCTTCCATAAAGGCCAGATTTGTGCAATATACGACTGATTGTTGTCCTATGGACAGAGTCTCCCACCTCAGCTGTAGATCTCTGCAGTTCATCCAGAGTGATCATGGGCCTCTTGGCTGCATCTCTGATCAGTCTTCTCCTTGTATGAGCTGAAAGTTTAGAGGGACGGCCAGGTCTTGGTAGATTTGCAGTGGTCTGATACTCCTTCCATTTCAATATTATCACTTGCACAGTGCTCCTTAGGATGTTTAAAGCTTGGGAAATCTTTTTGTATCCAAATCCGGCTTTAAACTTCTTCACAACAGATTCTCGGACCTGCCTGGTGTGTTCCTTGTTCTTCATGATGCTCTCTGCGCTTTTAACGAACCTCTGAGACTATCACAGTGCAGGTGCATTTATACGGAGACTTGATTACACACAGGTGGATTGTATTTATCATCATTAGTCATTTAGGTCAACATTGGATCATTCAGAGATCCTCACTGAACTTCTGGAGAGAGTTTGCTGCACTGAAAGTAAAGGGGCTGAATAATTTTGCACGCCCAATTTTTCCGTTTTTGATTTGTTAAAAATGTTTGAAATATCCAATAAATGTCGTTCCACTTCATGATTGTGTCCCACTTGTTGTTGATTCTTCACAAAAAATACAGTTTTATATCTTTATGTTTGAAGCCTGAAATGTGGCAAAAGGTCGCAAAGTTCAAGGGGGCCGAATACTTTCGCAAGGCACTGTATATAAACTCATTTATTTCTACTGTGTTATTGACTTGTTTATTGTTTACTCCATGTGTAACTCTGTGTTGTTTTCTGTTCACACTGCTATGCTTTATCTTGGCCAGGTCGCAGTTGTAAATGAGAACTTGTTCTCAACTAGCCTACCTGGTTAAATACAGGTGAAATAAAATCAAACATCAAATCTATGAATTACAATTCTGAGAAGAGTAATATTGTACACACACATAGACACCCATAACCATTCATTTCTCATGAAAAAACACAAATGTGAAGAATTTGTCGATATAGCACTTTGGAAATAATATCTTCAGTTGTTCCTCCACCACACTGTAATAGTTTAACTAAATGCCTGAATAATCAGAGATATATTAATTCCTGTATTCATTTTGGATATCATTGTTCTTTATTCCCACCACTGCAGCACTTCATTCCCTTTTAAATTCAACAGAGATGTTTTTTTAAGAGCTCTTTAACATTCTGATGCATATGAAAAAAGATCACATTTTTCATAGTGTTTGTCTTGCATTTCAAATTCATGTTGTCCCTACGTCATAGACCGGGGTTCAATTAAAGGACCAAACAGAGACATTCATCTGAGTAATCAGTCAAGGCACTTTTATCTGGACCATCACCTTGGATATTTTAGTACTTATCCATCTCAGAACACCATTGACACGCAGAGAGAGTACTGCCATCATCATTTTCATTACCTCTGTGGTTCTGGGCTCTCTCAAGGGGGAACTGTGGAGATGGGGAACACGAACCGGCGCTGACAACCAGAGAGAGAACAAGCTTTTTGAAGGCGAGAGATGTCTAATCAGTTTGGAAGTGAGCGCACAGTCAGGGGAACTCTACGCACTCAACGGGAGACGAAAGGCGTGTTATGACCCCTTCATCCCGCTGTCAGAACTGCTTAGCCTCGCGGCAGTGGAGGGGAATGGTTTGGTGTTAGGCCCTAAACAGCGTGTATGTGTCAGGGGTGCGGTGGGACCTGGTGGGGGCTAGTGTCGTACTGCCTGATGGGGTTTGAGGTGTGTGTGTGTGTGGGGTGGGGTGGGGGGATTTGGGATGACAAGCTGCTCAGATCTCTGATGTAGAATGGTGGGAGAGGCGGGGGGGGGGCAAGAGGAAGGGGGATGTAAATGTCTGGCAGGGGGCATCCTGTTAGGACCCACAGAACCAGCCTCGCACATCCATCTCCTGGGCCCAGCAGCCACGTTCAATTTACCAGCCTTCCCAGCTGTCTCGTGACTAGCCTTGTAAGAGCTAGTTTAGTCAGGAGTCTCAGCGCGCCTGGCCATCTGTGCCTCGTGATGGCCGTCTAAATTGATTTACTGCGCTCCATACTCTACGCTGTTTTTTTTTCACTCTGCATGTTTGCTAGGAGAAGCAGCCATTTCAATTGCCGATCATGTCATGCAAGCTGTAAATGATGATGTATGGTTTCAAGTTGCAGACATCTAGCGTTTTATCGCAGTAGTTTTAATCTTTAATAACTTTACCTCGTCTCTTGTTTCAGCCCCTTGCAATAGCAACACGTTTTTTTGCCATAGCAACATGTGCATCAATAACTCCTTGGTGTGTAATGGGGTCCAGAACTGTGTCTACCCCTGGGATGAGAACCATTGTAAGGGTGAGTGAAAATGTAATTTCCTATTTTCTACTTTTAATCATTTAGTACTTTTATCATGTGGTAAATTGACTTGCGACAACCAAACCATTATAGTAGACTTACTGTTTTTTCCGCTTCACAAACAGAGAAGAAATCCAATGGCCTGTTCCATCAGATTACTAATACCCACGGCACGGTGATCGGCGTGTCCTCAGGCGTGGTTCTCGTCCTACTCATCATCTCCATCCTGGTTCAGATGAAGCAGCCCAGGAAGAAGTTGGTAGCCCGCCGGCCAGTCTTCAACAAGGCTGGCTTCCAGGAGGTCTTTGACCCTCCCCACTACGAGCTCTTCTCCCTCCGTGACAAGGAGATCTCCTCTGACCTGGCTGACCTATCAGAGGAGCTGGAGAGCTACCACAAGCTGCGCCGCTCCTCCACCACGTCGCGCTGTGTCCACGAGCACCATTGTGGCTTGCAGGCCTCGGGAGGCAGCATGAAGCAGAGCCGCACCACCCTCAGCTCCATGGAGCTCTCCTACCACAACGACTTCTCCAAGCCCCCACCCATGAAGACCTTTAACAGCACCTATAAGAAAAGCTGCTACGGCTACAAACAGACTCACGATTGCGCCGAGAATGTCATTGAAGACCGCGTCATGGAGGAGATCCCCTGTGAGATCTACGTCCGCGGCGGAGCGGCCGGGCCAAGTGCTGGGCCAGGAGGCTGTGGCACCCTCAGCTCCCGCAACGGGGGCCGCAATAACACCAGCATCGTCGACCCCCAGCAGCGTTCAATGTCCATGGACTTCTAGGTGAAGATGGGAGAGGGGGAAGAAAAGGAGGAGAGGAACCTGACTCAAGTTTATTTCCTGGTTTTCCTTCTTTTGATCAGTTTAATAGGGGGGACTCTCGCATGCAGATTCAGCCTTTCCCCTGTATGCTCAAAATAACGGGACACTGCCACACAGAGAAACAGTCAGATGAAAATGACTTGACTGTTTACTGTATTTACATTCATTCACATGTCAAGCACATGTATATATTATCCTTTTATTTTCATCTATGTACTGTCTATTAAAACCAGAGTATCAAGCTTCATGTTGTTGCTTTTAACCCATTCATTTGATATTGTTTGATTTGATAAAAATGTGCATATATGATGACAATGATGTGATGCAGGTTATGATTACCACACACACATCTACACACATGCAGAGCCCCAATGAATATTCTATGTCTTGAGGGAACACACTAAATATACATTCAGATGTGGCAGATTTTCATGTAGGATATCTACAGGATATTTGCCAGCAGCATACCACACTGCATATCACTGCTGGCTTGCTTCTGAAGCTAAGCAGGGTTGGTCCTGGTCAGTTCCTGGATTGGAGACCAGATGCTGCTGGAAGTGGTGTTGGAGGGCCAGTAGGAGGCACTCTTTCCTCTGGTCTAAAAAAATATCCCAATGCCCCAGGGCAGTGATTGGGGATACTGTCCTGTGTAGGGTGCCGTCTTTCGGATGGGACGTTAAAAGGGTGTCCTGACTCTATGACGTCATTAAAGATCCCATGGCACTTATCGTAAGAGTAGGGGTGTTAACCCTGGTGTCCTGGCTAAATTCCCAATCTGGCCCTCAAACCATCACGGTCACCTAATAATCCCCAGTTTACAATTGGCTCATTCATCCCCCTCCTCTCCCCTGTAACTATTCCCCAGGTCGTTGCTGCAAATGAGAATGTGTTCTCATTCAACTTACCTGGTAAAATAATGGATAAATAAAAATAAATAACATCTAGACAGAGGAATAGATGTGTTTTCTGTGTGCTTTTTAACATTTTGGTTCCATTTGGGGATTTTGAGTTCAGATGCGGACTATGGTGGTGAACCCAGAGAGTATAAAATGGGGAATCTATAAAGGGATTGGGTTGCCCACACAAACACAACTGGTACAGGGTTGAATATCCATGAAGTTTTTAAATGATAAAAAAAAGCTAAAAGGGTCATTCGGGAGCTGATGATAAATTCAGAGTGATGTGAGAAAGTAGCCTAAATAGGCTAGCAACTTTTAATTCAGAAATGTTGATATTACCTGAATGGTGGAATAAGGACTACACAGATGAGATTATTTTCTGATCTGACATTTAAAGCAGACAGACAGACAGACAGACAGACAGACATGGGCCACCATTTATTATTTCAATCACTGGTTGTAGGATTTCATTGTTTCATTAAAAGAGACCCTACTCACTTACCTGTGTCTGCCTTTCATTTTCTAAGAAAACACTAACAGTTGCTCTGCATTAAAAAAAATACCAAAACCCCACAACTTAATGAAACAGCATGGGAATTGAAACTACTGAAAATAGCCTGAAGATAAGTTTTTGTTTAGTTGATGTGTATAAATACATAGTATTCTTAGCCATTTTAGAAGAATTTAAAATTAGTCTCCAATTCATATTATGTATATTGTAATTAATTACCATAATTGACTCTGCTCAATCCTATAAAAATGTATTTATATGATTATATTATTCATAGAACCGATGTAATAAAAACACATTTGAGTTTTGTGCAACCGGGCCTTTTAAAATTCGTCTTCAATCAAAATTCACTCTGTAGCATGCAGTGTATAGGATCTTATGTTCATTAGTGTCTGTAGCAACCAATGTCAATTACATTTTATCTCACTTAATTTACTGCAACACCATTGTTAGATGAGACACACAAAACACGGAGACAGACAGCAGTCATAGAAGCCGAATCTCTCTCTCCACCACCCAACATCCCAACCTCTCTCTCTCTCTGCTGTCATGTTGCAATAGACAATAGGATATGCGCTCAGGGCTTCATCTGTCTTAAAAAGGCAGAGGACAGACACAGAGTGCCACAAGTAACAATGGGGTCTGAAGCTACAACGAAGCCCTCAGAAACCCACAAAAAATCATCTATGAACATAGTCACGGAGGTCAACAGAGGGTGTTGTTGTGCTTGTAATTCTCAATCTGCCTAAATTGAAATAGACCCATAGTAATCTAATACTCAAATGATCAGTCACAAAGTTATGTGAACTCAAGTGTCCTTTTGTTCCATGTTCCAGTCATTACAACACCTCATGGATACGATACACAGTTCATATTCCTACCAACATAGACCCAATGATATGATTCTGTAGGCCTTGATGTAAAGATATGGTGGACGGTGTCAACCAAGAGAGGACAAATGACTCCTAAAGCACATACAGAAATATACAGACTGAGCAAATACTGTGTGTCTATAAGTGCATGTGCGAGCTTGTATGTGTGTGGTTGTGATTTTGTCAAAGTTTCATCTTAGAGACATGCCACAAGAGGTCTCTTCACAGTCCCCAAATCCAGAACACGCACAGTACTAAATAGAGCCATGACTACATGGAACTCTATTCAACATCAAGTAGCTCATGCAAACAGTAAAATTTGATTTAAAAAAAAAACTGATAAATGCATGCATTTATACACACACACATGGATTTGTACTGTATCTATGTGGTTATGGTGGAGTAGGGGCCTGAGGGCACACAGTCTGTGAATGTATTGTAATGTTTTCAAAATGGTATAAACTGCCTTAATGTTTCTGGATCCCAGGAAGAATAGCTGCTGCCTTGTAAAATACCTGAATCAATTTCTCATGTATAATAGAGAGGAGAAAATATATGAGGTGAAAAAAAGGAAGTCACCCTATAATTGAGATGCACCTCTTTTTTTCTAACGCCAGGAGAAAGGTTAAAGTTGACGCAACGTGTGACGTTTTCGACCGGCTCTTCTTCTTTCTCTTCTCGCTTCCCGTGCAGAAGGTCCGATTTCCAGCTTCATCATGGCGAACGTTGTCGATACTAAATTATATGACATACTAGGGGTGTCCCCCACTGCCACTGAAAATGAGTTGAAAAAGGTAACGTCGACGGTAGCTCCCGATTTATCGAATTAAATTTAATCTAGGTGCTGTGGAGTTTGAATTGTTCGTAGAAACAGGAAATAGGTTATTCTGGCTAAAAGCTAGTCTGGCCTAGAAACGGTAACGTTAGCTAGTTTGACTAGCTCTGTTTCTTGCTAACAAACGTTAGCGTCAATCAGCAAATACTTGTTAACTGTGTCCTGTACTACAATTTATCTGCCTTAATGTTTTAGCTAACTACCTCTATCTTTGGCGCAAAGTCTTTTAGATGTTTGTACTTTGCGCTTACGTTAGCTTTCAGTTTCAACAATGATGGCATCTCGTAAAACGAACGCCGGCTTCGAGTATATCTTTTTTGTAAAAGTGCGGTTGGTAGCTCTATCACCTGTCTTTTAGTTTAGAGTCCGTATAATACGCACTGTATTGTTACATATTAAACATTTTACTGTATCAACTCGTTTGATAGCACTGGATTAGCAGTTTTGTTTACGTTTTTCCAGACTGGTGGTTGCTAACTAAGACAATGACTAGCTAGTAGCTAGCTAACTATCATGCGTCTGTCTGCTTATAACAGATAAAAGACGCAACCGAGTCGCCTCATACCAGGTTGCTATAGATAAGTTACTATATCAAGGTTTGATCTTTTAACGTTTAACTAACTCTTCGCTAACGTAGTGTGTGCCACCAAACGAGTTAGCTGGCTAGCTGCGTTATTTAGCCGGCTAACCTACGCCGTTAACTCACGTGTTTACAGATTCATTCACAGTTATGGCATTTTGGGGCCAAATCTCCAAGGTCGGACATTTTGGGTTGATTTTTGTTGGGGGAAAATTTGATTCATAGCTGGTTAATTGTTGTGAAAAACATTTTAACTGTTTAGCCAGTAGTTTACTTTAGTCATTGTGTGAAGGTGGCTAGCTAGCCCGTCAACGTGCATATAGTAGTTAGCTATCTTCCGCAGTTATTTTAAGTTCAATTTACTAGCTAGCTAATTTAGGCCAGCTAACTAACCTTACCGTAAAAAGCAACGTCAGATTCGTGTCAATATTTAATTGATGGCCACTACGGGGATTAGGTAAAAAGTGGAAATGGTTATACAACTCATTGACTAACGTTAGACAGCATAAATAATCGAAACCAGTGCCTTGTTGTATTCATGTGCTTGCCTTTTCTTTCAGTCATACCGGAAGCTAGCAAAGGAATATCACCCCGATAAAAACCCAAATGCTGGCGACAAGGTATTGAAATGGCTTGAAGTACATTTTTGGGGGAAGGGATACGATGTGGTCTAATGTGAGGGATCGTTCTTTAAACTAATGAGTAGATGCAAAACGAATGTTTACAAATATCTGTAAATGTCATAACACTTACTGTACACCGGTCTCCTTCAAAAACAGTTCAAGGAGATCAGCTTTGCATATGAAGTGTTGACTAATCCAGAGAAGAAGGAGCTTTATGATCGCTATGGGGAGCAGGGACTGCGAGAAGGAGGTGGTGGTGGTGGGGGAATGGATGACATATTTTCACATATCTTCGGCGGTGGACTCTTTGGCTTCATGGGCGGACAGGGGCGCAGCCGAAATGGTGGTAGACGAAGAGGAGAGGACATGGTTCACCCACTCAAGTAAGCTTAGTCTATTTATTGGTGGTGTCACAGATCTCTTGAGTGATAATTAAATATTTTTATATTATGATAAATTGTCTGACTGTTTAAGTGACCTGTGGTTTCTATGACCTTGCTATGCTCTCCAATTATGCGCATTGGTTTTTTAGAGTTTCACTGGAAGACCTGTACAATGGAAAAACAACTAAACTGCAGCTGAGCAAGAATGTTCTTTGTGGCACTTGTAATGGGTAAGTGTTTCCACTTTCATCCTTTTGTATCTGTAACAATTTTCCCTCTTACTTCTCTAACCCACATGAAGCAGTGTTGAGATCTTGCTGTTTTTGCTCGTCAATTATTGCATCATACGTGTTGATCATGTAGGTTTGTTGGTGTGTTCGACTAAAAGTTAACTTCTCAACAGCCAGGGTGGAAAGACTGGCGCAGTTCAGAAGTGTGTGGCCTGCAGGGGGCGTGGTATGCGCATCATGATCAGACAGTTGGCTCCTGGGATGGTCCAACAGATGCAGTCTGTTTGTACTGATTGTAATGGGGAAGGTAAGTAACAGTACAGTTTAGAAACCTATACTTGTAGTACCCAGATACGCATGATTTTAATTACATATATATAATTTTTATTTAAAAAATAAAAAAAACTTTCAACTGGGCAATTTGGTGAAGGACAAAGTCGTATTTACAATGACTGCTTACTGGGGAACAGTGGGTTAACTGCCTTGTTCAGGGGCAGAATGACAGATATTTTTCCCCTCTTGTCAGCTCGGGGATTTGATCCAGCAACCTGCCGCCCAAGCTTGCCTAGTGGTTAGCAAAAAGGCTTTGACTCCTAAACTTCTATTGTTATACCCACAGGTGAGGTCATCAATGAGAAAGACCGCTGTAAAAAGTGCGAGGGCAAGAAGGTTAGCAAGGAGGTGAAAATCCTGGAAGTCCATGTTGACAAAGGCATGAAGCATGGGCAGAAGATCACCTTCGGAGGGGAAGCTGACCAGGCGCCTGGGGTAGAGCCAGGAGACATTGTCCTCGTCCTGCAAGAGAAAGAGCACGAGGTAGAGATTAACTGCTGTGCTCTGGACACCATGGTCCCCACACCTTAAGACTGGCTCTTGTTAATATTACAATGTGGAAACATATTAGTGAAGCTGCAACATTGTGTAAACTTGTTATTACTCAGCTATTATGTCTCGCATGTCTATGAGGAGTATAGTATAGGTGGTGAATGTTTAATAGCTGGTTGAACAAAAGCGTCCAGCTGGCTGAGTTGGGTCCTCCAGCACTCTTGACTGGGATCCCTTGGGAGCAGATTGTAGTGACAGCACGATGCTGCTAGGCCAATGAGAACACATTGTAATCCAGTTTCCAGTACTGTCCCCCCACCCTCTGAGCCCCCTGCATGTCTGGCATAACTTGGTATTAATTATAGTCATGAGTGGCACGTAGTTCCTAATCTTGTAGTCCTAGCATTTCCACTCCATTGTCACCTCCAGACTCACTCACCCACTCACTCCTCTGAAGATGGGAGAACAGACACATGTTAATGGCACCAGCCTCTCGTGTGGAAAACAGACCAGTACAGTACCCTGACAGGATGTATATGCACCGCTTCCTGGGGGGGGGCTGCTATCTTATGTTCATTATTTATGTGCTAGCAGTACCAGTTAGTTGCATTTCTATCAAGTGTTATTTTAAATTGGCCTATAACCATGTCTCTTACTATATTGACACTGCCTGTTTTCTCATGCCAATAGACATACAAAAGAGCGGCCCATGACCTGCACATGACCCATAAGATTGGCCTTGTCGAAGCACTTTGTGGATTCCAGTTTACGTTGAAACACTTAGACGGCAGACAGATTGTAGTCAAGTATGCTGCTGGCAAAGTCATTGAGCCAGGTAAGAATTGTATCTTTTTACAAGTTTTACATGTGGAAGATGATACAACAGCATGTGAATATTAATCCGTGCTGTATGTGAAAGCAATGTTTCTTTTAATACAATGTTTATTTTACAGGCTCTGTCCGAGTTGTTCGAGGGGAAGGGATGCCACAGTACCGTAATCCATTTGAAAAAGGGGACCTATATATTAAATTTGATGTGCAGTTCCCAGAAAACAACTGGATCAGCCCCGATAAACTCAATGTAAGTCATGGACTATGAAAAGACGTGTCCATTTCTGTCACAAGCTTGAATATTATGGTACTGTTTGTTCTATTATGGGATTGAATGACACAATTTGATCATTCCTAACAGATTAGGATTTTGACCCAGACCATACTAGTTATGTTTAGCGGCACTTTGTTATATATCATTTAAAAAAACAGCCCTTGTTATGTGAATCTGCTACATCAGCTTTTAAACATCATTACTAATGATATTGGTATTTAAGAGCTACGGTACTATTTAAGGGTTTTGTAACGATAGCTGCATGCTGAATAGGGGGCTTTGCTAACTAGACCTAGTTTTTCTAATTTTCTGTGACCCTCTGTCAACCCCTAGGAGCTGGAGGACTTGCTGCCAACACGTGCCGAGGCTCCCATCGTGTCTGGGGACGCGGAGGAGGTGGACCTGCAGGACTACGACGTCAGCCAGGGCTCGTCTGGAGGACGACGTGAGGCCTACAACGACAGCTCAGATGATGAGGGAGGCCACCACGGCCCTGGAGTGCAGTGTGCCCACCAGTAGCATCTGCCGCAGGGGAGAATGTATGTGTTGCACCCGCCCAATCTTCCATCCCGATCACGCATCCCACACCAGATAAGATGGGAAAAGGTCATTTTTCCTTTGATTGGTGTGTAACTTTCATTTTTTTTTCATAGTATTTACAATAATTTAATTTAAACTAACCATAAAATGCCGTTTTGGCCTCAGCCTCTGGACTGTGAGGTGTGAGTTAGGGGAGGAAGATCCTGAAAGGACACAGGACACAAACATCGCATTTTTAGGTTTGTATGTATCTGTGCTTGATTTTTACCACTTGATTTCTTTTTGTAGGTTTTTACTTTTGTTTTCCTTTCTATATATTAAATTCAAACATAAAACAACATTGTGTATAATATGAAAGTGATTGGTGAGCTTTATATCAGCTGCGCTTATACAGTGGTGATACAAATGGAAAACACCTATTTCTGTCCTCAACCCTGGTGCATGTTAAGACCGCATTGGTTCCTGCACTGATTAAACATCCAACCTATTGAGCGAAGCTGGGGAAAAATACTATTTAAAAGCAGCATAACTTCTGTGAAACAAGGTTTATTAAGTTGTTAAATAAACGTTCTTCAAATCTCAAACAGCAACACTGGATGTCTGTGATTCTGTCTTGTCCTTGTCTGGGAAATTATGTCATCAGTCAGGAAAATATTTGTTACCGCCTCAGTCCTTTGTCATTAATGTTGATGGGTATCATAGTTTTTTAGTTTATTTTATTTTTACAGGGACAGTGCACATTAATCAACGTTTCAGTAAAAGTGCCGGTTTTAGCCAGCCGGCTAATTTTCAACCACAGTCCCTGGGCAGGTTATTGAAAACGATTACAATATAGACAATAGCAACATAAAACAAAATTCATAAAAGCAACAGTGTTTCCACACCTCACAAGCTACAGACAACATGGAAAGCGGCAACACACAGCTAGGGACCATGTTCACATAGAGAATGATAGAGGCCTCTAGTGGCCAAAAGGATGTTTCAGCATGGGCAGCACCATTGAGGGTTTCCGCCATGCTTCATGAGTTGTACCCTCAATAGCATTGGCATTGCCCATGCTGTCACAGACGAGTCATCTATGGTAGGTATGTTCTAGTCCCCCACACACACATAGCTGCCACTGTTAGCATTGCTTACCAAACAGCCATTCGTGCATGTTTTGCATAAACAAGTCTAAACATGCTCCAGCTCTGGTCATAGCTAGGCTCATGCAAAATACATTATGCAGGTGCTGTTCAGCTCCTGCCAGGTTATTGTAGAGGTTTAGTCTTAGGTCACTATTTGTTAATTTGAGTCTATTGCATAAATATCTTAGAATTTATCTTAAATCTGAGCTGAGAACACTGGGCCTAGTTTAACATCTTACCAGCGTCTGGCGTTAAGCCCTCAATCGATTGCACACCCCCCCCCACCCAGTATAAAGTCAAAGAGCCTCACTTTGAAGGTCGATTCCTTATAGCAGCTAAAGAACGCTTTTGCGTTCCTTCCAGCCCCCTAATTCAGGGCCCTCTATCTAGCACACCCTCCAGTATGGGGGATGCAACAGGACTCAGCTGGGATAACCTGCTGTCCACTCTTATCCCTAACGTGCTTGATTGGATAAGGAGGGTGACACGTCCAACATGGTGAAGGAGGTGCTAACCAGTGTTGTGGACCCATTCAGTCAAAACTAAAGGGTCAGGAGTCATTCCGAGGCTCTAATCACACTGAGTCCGAAGGAAGCTCTGCCTCAATACGCACGATCCTTCGTGCCACCTTCGGCTTTTCTTAGTTTCAGAGATGCTGGGCTGACCTGTGGCAAGGACACTGCCCTGCCATGAGCAACGTAAAACATGGCCCGCTGACACAGGCCTACGACTCAGCGTCCCGGGAACTCTTCAGTGCTCATGTTAGCGCTGGACCTCTGCAAGTGTTTTCATGACCAGAGCTCGACAACTCATCCCTGTTGTGGCTCACCCAAGCCCAATAACCAGACGGATGCTGAGAAAGCTCCCAGTGGTCCCCGGGCTGCTCTTCAGCCCCGCTGAGCGGGCCATCCAACGTAGAATGAAGTTAGGCTACTCACTGGAACCCGCATGTGCGTGAACCTTGCCACACTCACTCGGCCCAACACAGCGATGCTGTCGGCCGATTTACCCAGCAGCACCTGACCTACAGGACATCTCTCCTGGGGAAGGGCACGATCAGAAGAGTTATAACTTTTACTCAACCTATTTCCTGGTTCTGAAAAAAACGCTTTTTTCCAGTTCTGGATTTATCATTCTCCCCCTTTCACATGTCAACGTTCTCTAGACTTTAGCCGCAAGGGAATGGTTCCCATCCTTGTGTTACCAGAACAGGCGTTTTCTGCAGTTCGCCTTCCAGGGCCAGGCATAAGTGAGATATTACCCTTCTGTCTCTCCCTGGATCCTCACAAGATGTGACCGCAGCCCTGAGCCTACAAGGATTTAGAGCCTTCCTTATGAGTCCACAGCCATGGTCACTTTTTAATGGCATGTATAATAGTGCGTGGACAGCATTCTTCTGTAACAATTTCAGTTGAATGCATTGAAGGAACAAACGTTCCGACCACTGATGGGCATGCTCGTGGAGGCCTCCACGGTGACACCGCTAGGCCGGTCTAAGGCAACTACTAGGGCCCCAAACATCCCTTGGGCATGGATGCCTACTGTATGCCCCCCGTTATGCATATATAGCTTGCAACATTGTCTCTAGTAACTCTAAACTGTCCGGTTCTATTAGATTTCTCCCCTGCGTACACAAAATTTAATTCAGTGTCATAGTGGGACTGCTTCAGCGTATGATTAGCCAGTCATAAATTGTATTAGCATTTGTCCTGTTATGGTCAGAAAATGAGTGGTCAGTTAATCATTATCACCCAGCAGATGTTACCATAAAGTTAAATTCAGGAACAATAAATTGGGCTGTATGTATTTTTAAGTAGTGCTGGACTGATGAGTGCCACAATACCTTTAAAAAAATTACCTGAGAGGAATAGGAGCTCAAGCAGAACATTTTAGGTGACCTCTTGCCCAAGTCGAGCACTGCTTGCAAGATCATTCAGTTTGGTCATTATCAATACAAAACATTCAATAGGATGCTCACAACCAACTTCGTGGGGCTAAATATTGCTCACCAACCAGTAAAGACGAATATACAAATCTTTATTTATAGTAAGTAAAACATGCATAGGTGGCATTAGTGGATCAATATTAGCTGTGTTGGTATCATTGCACACTCAGCGGCTGATTCGCTTTGACTTTGTTGAAAAGGTAGTCCATCAGTTTCTAATTGAGAAAGATCAGTGAGAATTCAATTGCAGGTGATAAATGATTCATTTCAAGATTAAATGAACAGAATACATTTTTACCATCAACTTCTGCATCTGGAGGACAGCCATGTCATCCAGTAACCCGATGTCGACATCTTCAACAGTATCATCCGAGAGGCACAATGTCTTGGGAGAAAATTAGTGACTTGTTTAGACTTGCTCGACCTAACTTACAGCCCAACAACCTCAATATTAAACGTTACCTCTCCATGGGATGTAGAGATCATTACATGTGGAGACAATCCAGGCAGGGAGCAATACAGGTAGTCGTCACTGGCTGAGCACAAAACAGATCTAGAAACATGGAGAATTTAGGACAGAATTAGTTTGATTAACTCAAGCATCCCTTAAAAAGATTTGTTTGTAAACTGCAGTTGACAAATTGTATTTTGGACCCAGTAATTGCAGAAAAACTGCAGTTATACTACACTGACTGCAATCTTTTTTTCCATAAGGGATTTTGATAAGTGAAGACAAACCTGGGTTTCGTTCCAGTCAGTGGAGACTGATCACTGATTTTGGCACGAGTTTTGGTTCTTTTTGTGTTTGTGGGTGTGGCACACCTGCAAGAACAAATGAGCAGAATCAACCAGAAGACATTGTTTCAGCGAACACGACTGAAATAGTTCAAATCGTGTGTTTGAGTGGTGGACTGGAACAACTAGCAACCACCAGTTGCTCGCCGGGAATGATTAATATATAGGGAGTTACCGTAGGCTTCCAGTGCTGGAGCTATTGGCAAGTGACCTGGCTTTCTTGGAACCCTTTAGAACAAAAATACACAATTTAGTCAATTTTATAAGTGGAAATGCCCAGTTTGTTACCTTTTCACACAGCCTAATGACACGCAAATAAAGTCGAGCTAAACTATACCTAGCTATACCAATTAGAATCGGGCAGAAATAATATTTCAATCAGTTAGAAACAATTGCCCGTCAGCTGTGAGGTCTGGGATCCGCTCACAAACAAAGAATTCACAAAATGCGGCACACCAAATTGAGTCCGCATGCAGAATTCTGCCAAAAAAACACGTGTACAAAAGTGAGACACCAAATAACACATGCCGAATTAGGTCGCTAATTATCAAAATACAGAAAAGCGCCGTTAAATTCTACAACTACCTTAAAGGAAGTAACAAACCTTCCATAAAGCCATCACCGACAGTGATTGACCTGAAGAGTCCCCTAAGCATGCTGGTCCATGGGCCTCTGTTCACAAAACAGAGCCCAAAGACCGCCTAGTTGGACCTAAACAAACTACACAGTGGTAGAATACCAGGCCACTGTGACTGACCCAAACTTAGGGAAAGCTTTGACCATGTATAGACTCAGTGAGCAGTCTTGCTATTGAGATTCCGCCATAGCCCGTCTTCTCTTGAGAGCCAGGTTTGCTTATGTGCACACTGCCCACAACATGTGGAAACTGAGCTGCACTTCCTAACCTCCTACCAAATATATAATATATAATAATAATAATATATGCCATTTAGCAGACGCTTTTATCCAAAGCGACTTACAGTCATGTGTGCATACATTCTACGATAACAACATTAGACCATTAGACCATAACAACATTAGACCATTAGACCATAACAACATTAGACCATTAGACCATAGAGACATTTCCCTCATTACACAGTCCCTCAAATAACTCAAACCAATCAAGTTCTGATAAACTCCCATAGCTATTGGGTGAAATACCAGTGTGCCATCACAGCAGCAAGATGTGTGACCGGTTGCCACAAGAAAAGGTCAACCAGTGAACACAGCATTGTAAATACAACCCATGTTTATTTTCTTTTTTGTACTTTATTTGCACATCATTATAACACTACATAGCCATATGACATTTGAAATGTATTCCTTTGAAACTTGAGTAATGTTTACTGCATCTAATCGTTTATCCATTTCGTGCTTTGGAAATGTAAAACATGTTTCCCATGCCAATAAAGCCCTTTGAATTGCTAGCTACCTTTGATGGTTCTGTTGTAGCCTTCCTTTTATGAGCCGATGCACCTTCACTCACTTTCACTACAGAAATAAGAAAAATGTATAATTAACGACAAGTTCATATCCTTTTTAACTAGAAGAAATAAACCATTACCTTTACTAAGCTTCCTAGTGAGAGGCTGGTGAATCTCGGGTGATTCGGTCTGGAAATAAAATGTTACAAATTAGCTGCTCACATTTCCACAGTACACCACAAGGAAGCAGCATTAACCCATTTACAGCCGGTCTGATAATCCGTGTTTAGTCCTACCTTTATGGCGATGGTGACTTCACCTGCAGAAATGTCATCCGCTAGGAAAGGACGGGGGGAAACTGAAATAAAACGTCCCCGCGCATACATGCATTCATTCAAAGAAATATTTAAAATACAATTGGAAAATCACACCATTAATTAAATCTATTATCACTGTTTTTTGAAGCGCAGGTGGCATTTTCATCAATTCCACTTTAAAAACCCGATCGACTGTTGCAAGGGTCTGCTCCAATTTAGCCTCCATCTCATTTATACGGTCCTGTGCTGTAAAGGGGCAACATAGTGAATTCAGTTAATTTGAGGAAAACGGACGGTAAGGATGGGCCTACTATGAAATTAGTACCTTCTTTCTCAAACTGTTGAATAAAAAGCACCCCTTGCTTTTGGCGTATCTCCTTGCTAATTTGCCCATCTGACTGATTGCTGACTTTCCTTATCCTTCTTGGTGCCATGGTTTCATCAGTGTGCCTTTTTCCCCCTGCTGCCACATCTGCTGAACACTGGTTTATAACCTTAAGGACACCAGGTGCTCCTGACCAGTCAATTAACCCTAGAATCCACCTGAGGCCACTAATAACTCAACTCACTAACCATTAGTGCTGGGCTAGGAAAAAACTGTGCACCCTTGTCCTGTGGGGCAATCTAATATATATTTAAAATATTGCCAAGTTTAAGATTTATCAACAGTTCAGCACTCAGTACTGGATAGCTGGTGTTCTCTTCGGTGGAAGTGTGACATGCAGGTATTCAATGACTGGTGGAGAGTGAATTGTCCTCTTGTATTAGATGGTAGACTGTTTATTGTTGAACTGTGTCATTGTAGTTTCTGATGTTTGGGTAAATGGCAAAACATTAGATTCAGTAGTTTCCCCAAGTACAATCATTAAATTAATATCGCATGAAACTGAATCTCTGGATACATCTTCAGAGACCATTTATGTGTTTACACAGGCAGCACAATTCTGATCTTTTTTCCCACTAATTGGTCTATTGACTAATCACATCTCTTTTTACAGATAAAAAATATCAGTATTGGGCTGCCTGTGTAAATGCATCCTTAGTTTCAGTCAAATTATTTTTAATCATCTCTCAAAATGGATCTCAAAAGTATTTATTGTACAAAACATAAATAAATGCAAATCTGGAATTATGAAAAAAATTATGCATATCCAAAACAAGGAAAATCAGGGGTTAACAGCCTTATTTCAGTTAGAAACGACAGTTGAAGTCGGAATTTTACATACACTTAGGTTGGAGTCATTAGAACTTGTTGTTCACCAAGTTGATTGTGTCTTTAAACAGCTTGGACAATTACAGAAAACTACAGAAAACTGTCATGGCTTTGAAGCTTCTGATAGGCTAATTGACCTCATTTGAGTGAATTGGAGGTGTACCTGTAGATGTATTTCAAGGCCAACCTTCAAACTCATTGCCTCTTTGCTTGACATCATGGGAAAATCTAAAGAAATCAGCCAAGACCTCAGAAACAAAAATTGTAGACCTCCACAAGTCTGGTTCATCCTTGGGAGTAATTTCCAAATGCCTGAAGGTACCACGTTCATCTGTACAAACAATAGTACACAAGTATAAACACCATGGGACCACGCAGCTGTCATACCGCTCCGGAAGGAGACGCGTGGTCTCCTTGAGATGAACGTACTTTGGTGTGAAAAGTGCAAATCAAGCCGAACAACAGCAAAGGACCATGTGAAGATGCTGGACGAAACAGGTACAGAAGTATCTATAGCCACAGTAAAATGAGGCCTATATCGACATAACCTTAAAGGCTGCTCAGCAAAGTAGAAACCACTGCTCCAAAACTGCCATTAAAAAGCCAGACTACGGTTTGCAACTGCACATGGGGACAAAGATCGTACTTTTTGGGGAAATGTCCTCTGGCCCGATGAAACTTAAAATAGAACTGTTTGGCCATAATGACCATCTTTATGTTTAGAGGAAAAAGGGGGAGGCTTGCAAGCCGAAGAACACCATCCCAACCGAGAGGCATGGGGGTTGGCAGCATCATGTTGTGGGGGTGCTTTGCTGCAGGAGGAACTGGTGCACTTCCTCATGATGCCATCTATTTTGTGGAAGAAAATGATGTGGATATATTGAAGCAACATCTCAAGACATCAATCAGGAAGTTAAAGCATGGATGCAAATGGGTCTTCCAAATGGACAATGACCCCAAGCATACTTCCAAAATTGTGGCAAAATGGCTTTAAGGACAACAAAGTCCAGGTATTGGAGTGGCCAACACAAAGCCCTGACCTCAATCCTATATAAAATGTGTGGGCAGAACTGAAAAAGTGTGTGCGAGCAAGGAGGCCTTACAAACCTGACTCCGTTACACCAGCTCTGTCAGGAGGAATGGGCTAAAATTAACAATTTAAATGCATTGCATACTAATTGAGTGTATGTAAACTTCTGACCCACTGGGAATGTGATGAAAGAAATCATTCCCTCTACTATTACTCTGACATTTCACATTCTTAAAATAAAGTGGTGATCCTAACTGACCTAAGACGGGGAATTTTTTACTTTAATTAAATGTCAGGAATTGTGAAGGCAAACCAGGCAAACAAATGAAAACAAACATTTAGCAGAAAATGTGCATTCAAAAAAAAACATTCTCAAAAACCACTCAATGTAAATTATAGCTTGTCGCCATTGAAGGCACCTCATTGCTGTCAAATGGTTAAAAACAATTCATGTTTTGAGGTCAGTCGAGTTTCATACATTGAATGGCTGCCAAGGTCATTCAGCATTAAATTGCATACAAAAATAGAAATGAGATGTTTTGGTGTCAGAATAAAAGTTGCCCAAATTCATTGGTTTAACTGAAGCTTTTAGACAGCCTTATGTGGGTCACTGTGCTCATCTCCCACCTACAAAAAATGAAATTGTAGTGTTTCACTTCACAATGACATTTCCTGCAGTTTGCAGAAAGATGGATACGGGCAGAAGGTTTCACACAAACATTTTACAAACAAAAAAACAAAGTGCATTCAACCCACCATCTGAGATGTAACCGTACTCCCTTTCTAAGTTGTGATACAAATGTGAATGACAGCCATAAAGCCACAGTCAGTAAAAAGCGTGAACAATAAATAGCCTAATATGGGGACAAGGCCGATATACAGAATTACCAGAACCTACACTTCCCTTGGTTTGACCTTAACTCTTCAATTAGTAGCACACAAAACTGCATTTCCTTCCAACTAGGCACCCGAGAGTAGACATTCACCCCCCCCCCCCCAAAAAAACCAAGTGCAACAGACACCTCAGATCAGTGTCACGCAAGCCACGTACTGTGTGGGTAAACGTGCCCAACAGGAAGCTATGCAGGCTCAAAGCTGTATGACTTGTACTGATAGGATGTTATGTTAGAAATGGGTTTTGGACAAGAGCTGATGTAGCAGCACTCATTGTCCCGCAGTCCATGACCTACATAAATAACCCCTGTTCCATTTGGCACACTGAAAAAGGTACAGCTGGTTCTAAGATAATATTTGCACTTACAGTGCCCCATTGCGTCGAGCTCTCACACAAAATGCCTCTTAAGGAGACAGAAAAGACTCAAGACGGATAGAAAATACAAAACAGTGTAAACTTCTCGGGCACAAAAACAAGTAAATGGAGAGCTAGAGAAAATGTCATCAGAACATTGTGTCCCATTCCCCAGTGCGTCCTCTATAATAGAGCACCTTTGAGTACATCACAAAGTACATTGCTTTAGTGTTAAAGGGGAAATCAGTTGTAGTTACAATAAAACGTCCTCACTGCCAGTTTCAATAAAAATCTGAGGGATGGGATTGGACAATTGGAACCAAATTCATAGCCAGAGCTATGGATGCAAGGGACTGATCATCCATGATATCAACATTAGTTTTAACCATGTTAAGGCTATATAGTGTTTGTTTACATTTACGAAGCTTACATTTTGGGTTCTGATCGGGTACGACAGCTTATGAGGCATGCCCAAGTTGTATTCTTCAAGAATCAAATGGGTACATCGATTTACAATTTCATTTATAAGTCCTAAAATGTTTGTGGCAACTGCAGATTGCCCCTTTAACATCTCTGTACAGACGGCATCGTTTCTCCCCACACTTTTACCTCGTCTGACAAAGGCACAATGTCTCTAAAAACACAAGTACTGTTCCTACAATCAGATAAAATGTCAAGCAATCATAGGTTACACTAGTAGAGTTAAACAAGGGTTTACTTTCTTTACATTAGTGTTAGTCGATACCTCCGTAAACGCTGTTTTTGATACGCGTGTCAAACGTTCTCAAACTGGGACTATCTGAACTGTTCTAGTGAGTCCCGAGTGTCATCCTCTGGACTCTCATCTCTTTGGTTCCTCCAGTGACGCGTACTCCTTCAGAAACTTGATGTGGAAATCCCGGAGCTTCTCCAGGAGCACCTTCAGCTTCTCTGTCGTGGGCAGAATGGTCATTCTAGGGGGAAATCATTTGTAAAAACAATTTAGCAGGTAATCTCGGTTACGCAAGAAGTAAAAAATCTCGCGAATGTTGCTACACGTAAATCTGTCCATGAGAGATTCCTTGGAGGGCAAAAGACAGACAGGAAGGAAGAGATCAATGCAAAGTAAACACAGCATCTGGAATGAATGGAGGCCAGCTATTCAGTTCGCTCCTCTCCGGCTAGTGTAATATTGGCAATTTCCAGCTCAGTTAAATCTTTTTAGTTTACTTATGCAAGCGAGATGTCACTGCCGACCAATTTGAGCCTGGTAGATGTGGCACTGTAATGGTTAGGTTACAATGCTTCAATGTAACTCACTAGCTACTGTCACAATTTGATTTGAATACAACTGGTATATCAGGACAAACAAAACACTGTCGTCACAGACAATCTTCATGAAAGGCTTCTCTAAATTCTTATGTCTCTATAAATGTATGATGGTCAGCAATGTTTCTGCTAGTTGAACAGTTACCTGAAGTGATAGGTCCCTTCCCTCTGGCCGAAGCCACTGCCTGGAACAAGGCAGATGCCAGTCTCCTCAAGCAGTCTCAGACAGTACATCATGTCAGGAGACATTCCCAGGGACTGCAGAAGAGAGAGACAGTCTACAAACCTGTTTTTCTAGTTTCGGGTGTGGAGGCATACAATTATATACCGATGCCAATTTGTGGTCAGCTACCTACACCACGCAAGTACCTACACCACACAAGTTTTATGAGTGAGCTGAGATGTGACAAATTCACTAATGGACAAATGGGAGTAGAGTGGAATCACATTTCAGCAGGTTTCTCAATGGGTGTTACGTGAACAGACCTTGGCCTCCTCCACAGCTCGTGGGGGGATGAAGATGCGCGGGAAGGCGTACATGGCTCCCTGCACAGGGTTACATTTGATCCCAGGCACCGTGTTGAGGGTCTGCTCGGTCACCTGGGCCTTCTCAGCCAGAGCTCCAAGCACAGCGCTCTTCTCCTGAAAGACAACACAGAGGTCAGACAAGGGTCTTGGATGACAATCGAAACTGAACACCAACAAATTAAACCTAGAGCATTGCCTGCCCCCCGAACATTGAGTGACAGACCTTGTGGAACTGGAGGTAGGAGGGTTCGTGTGGCAGAGGAGGGTTGACGATGACATCCATGGCAGCCTGTCCAGAGACAGGGGGACACAGCCTCACAGAGAGCAGCTTCACCAGCTGGGCCTTGACCTCCAGGTCGAGGTTGAGAACCTCCATATATCCCCCTCTGAACCCACACCTGCAGGGGAGGTGGACCGAGGAGAGGGGAGCGTTAGTGTTGTGGACACAGTCACACGCAATAGAACCAAACGGCACTTTATCCTAGATCAAAACCATGGCAAGGACAATCTGATGAGCCAGTCAGTCTGCATACAAAGGGCGTCGTCTCTCTGTGGGCCTGGTAGTCAGCGTTGTGATTTTAGCCAACCCGTCTGATGTTTACACAAGCACGACAACGCAAATCAGAGGAGTTGGCTAAAGCAGAGGGCGGATCTGTCGCGCAAAGGCAACACGGCTAACATTTTACAGTGTTCTTGCAGATCAAACACATGAGACTGAGGGGCTATAAGCGCTGGACAGCTGGTTACGGATACATAGGAAAGTGTCATGTATGTCAGTGACTACTTATGGGGGTCAGACAGAGAATTCAGAGTGAGCATAGACAGCGTGTGGTGTTTTAAGGGTACTTTGAGGGAAATAGAGACCCCGTGCGAGGGGCACGTGGATATGAATACTCACTCTCCTGAGTATCCTTTGGAAGTGGAGTGAAATGAGGCCAGCTCGACAGTGTTGAAGTACTCTGGGCCCATCTCGTAGAGCACCTTCTTAAAGGAGTGGAACTGAACGTCTGGGGAGTACACGTTGTCCTGATACACCTGGACACACACAAGAGGATTACATCAACAGAGAATTGATACTTCTCATAGGACTGGAAAAGTCGAGAAATAGTCAGTGTCCGTTCAGTTCAATACACTATGGTAGCAAATAATTACCTCATCGGACATAACAAACAGATTCTCCTCGTATGCAAAGTGGAGGACGTCCTCGATGCACTTCCTACTCTGCACTTGACCTGAATATTGCCATAGAGAAAGAAAGGAGAGGGAGGGAGAGTGGTCACCACAAGTGCTGGAATTGAGAACATGAGCAACTCTACATGTGGCTTCCATCTGTACAGGGGATACTATGATTACAAAAGACAGAATGTACTGTACTATGGAGGCCACTGGAAACCAGAGGACCACAGTATCGCCTCACGGACGATTACTAGCCTGGCGGACACGATTCAGGTGGTACACAGCGAGGGAGAACTGTGACACACTGGTGTGGACAGGAGCCCGTTGTTAGTGCAGTATTTACACAGAAGTTGGCTTGGGCTTTGATTGTGTGGCTGTTAATGTGACTGTTTGAGTGAGAAAGGGGAGAACCAATCAGGAAAAAAAAACACAGCCTCCTTCATTATCAACACATCTTGCTTACAACAGTGGAGCCTTTCCAGACTCTGAAGTCAGGCAGACTATTAAGTTACAGCTTTGCCGAGTTATGTTACAGCTATGTCAGAGGGAGTCCGATTCCTTTACCCTAATGTCAGCTGGTGAAGACCGATCCGGTTTCCTATGCAGGCTATAAACACCCATCAGCTACCCTACATGACACAGCAGGGTAGAGGGGGTTCCACATATAATATCTTACACAACATGACATCATGACCCTTGGCCTAGTTGCTTGTTTCAATGGTTGTACAGTATCAACATAGCTACTTCTTAAAAGATAATCATCATGTTTACTGGCCTTATGGGACATGGGAAACATTTGCAACATATAGATGTGAGATGCTCATGCTTGGATATGTTGGATACTGGTCTTGGATGTGGTGGATACTGGTCTTGGAGGTGGTGGGTACTGGTCTTGGATGTGGTGGGTACTGGTCTTGGAAGTGGTGGATACTGGTCTTGGATGTGGTGGATACTGGTCTTGGAGGTGGTGGGTACTGGTCTTGGATGTGGTGGGTACTGGTCTTGGAAGTGGTGGATACTGGTCTTGGATGTGGTGGATACTGGTCTTGGATGTGGTGGATACTGGTCTTGGAGGTGGTGGGTACTGGTCTTGGATGTGGTGGGTACTGGTCTTGGAAGTGGTGGATACTGGTCTTGGATGTGGTGGATACTGGTCTTGGATGTGGTGGATACTGGTCTTGGAGGTGGTGGGTACTGGTCTTGGATGTGGTGGGTACTGGTCTTGGAAGTGGTGGATACTGGTCTTGGATGTGGTGGATACTGGTCTTGGAGGTGGTGGGTACTGGTCTTGGATGTGGTGGGTACTGGTCTTGGAAGTGGTGGATACTGGTCTTGGATGTGGTGGATACTGGTCTTGGATGTGGTGGATACTGGTCTTGGAGGTGGTGGGTACTGGTCTTGGATGTGGTGGGTACTGGTCTTGGAAGTGGTGGATACTGGTCTTGGATGTGTGTGTGATACTGGTATTAGATGTGTTGAACACTGGACAGCCACATTACATAAGGAGCCTAATCTCATTGTTCTGGCTGGTGAGACCCACCGGTAGGGTTGCCTGGATTGATGATGCAGATGACTCTGGGGTGACAGTGCTCCTTGGCAGCCTGGTAGGCTCTGTGGAGCTCGTTGATATCCAGGGCCCAGCAGTTGTCCTCGTCCAGGTAGTAGTTGATCTGAA
Organism: Oncorhynchus gorbuscha; assembly: GCF_021184085.1. Lineage (NCBI taxonomy): Eukaryota > Metazoa > Chordata > Actinopteri > Salmoniformes > Salmonidae > Oncorhynchus > Oncorhynchus gorbuscha. The sequence goes on along the minus strand of NC_060177.1, from coordinate 33,288,010 downwards.
CGGCCTCCAACTCAGAGATGGCTGCAGAGTACAGGGGGTACTGAGGGATGGGGATCATCACACCACTCCTGGACCGGCCCTGGCCCGACACCAGCATTTTCAAGATGCTCTACGGTCAGATGAGAATATCGTTTCACAACATCAACAACTAGTAGGAAAACATCCAGAATTAAAACAATATTGGTTATAAGAGAAATAACTCACTGTCAAAAACATGAAAATACCTAATAAATCCAATGAACTTTCAGTGACTGCTCAGATTAAACAAATACCAAACAACACTCTTTTGTTTATAAGACGATTATTGAGAACTAAAGACGTACCACGATGCCATCACTGGCTCCGGTGGTTAGGTAAATATTGTCCCAGTCGGCAGGCACGCCCTTATCCCGTTGCTCTATGTAGACAGCAACGTCCTGCCGAATACAGTCCACTCCCTGGCTGGCACTGTACGACCCTGGAGTTGAAACACACACAATATGGTATCAACTCTGGATTGTATTTTCATGTTCTGTTTCAGGAAATAAATGAGAGCTTAGATAACTTCAACTTGCATACACTTTCTAGCTCCACCGTACAATGTAGTTTCAAATAAACTATTAGCCATATCTTGCAGCAAAAGGTATGCCACACAAATAATGTTTCAAAAGCATATTGTTGTAACCAAAACACTGCTGGGTTCTGCATTTCTCAGGCCACAGCATCATTAGAACTTAACCTAGCATCCTGTTATTTGTCAGTGTGACAATTCTGAACCCATCAACAGTGCACAGAAGGCCAAAGCTCCCACTTGGGTCAGCATTTAAAGCTATATTATTAGGCTATATTTCAACACAGGAATGTGAGTGCAGCGCAGTCAGACAGGCATGCTGTACACACCCAAGCTCTGTCCCCCGCAGCCCTGTAGAATGCGACGGGCACGTTGTTTGGCATCCTCTGGGAAACTAGGGCTGTTCAACAGCTCTGGGAATGAGCAGAGAGCCACCACCTGAACATACAGACAGGAGGTGTTCCATGTTAACTTCAACCCCATCAAGACACACAGACACCTTCACAATTTAATTGACATATTATGTAAATAGCATTATATAAGCATCCCACCCAGGTGAGCCAGCAGGAGAAGAAAGAAAAAAAAAAGTGTTTTTAACTCTTAATGTTGGTAAGGGGCTCCTAAGTAAGAATTTCACGGTAAGGTTATATTCGGCGCATGTGACAAATAAAAATGTATTTGACTAATTCTGTTGGACCAAACCTCAAATGCAAATAGCGAGTTGAATCCGCTTGTCAGAAAGGAAGGAATGATCGCTCATCTTTGTTGTTGTGAGTGGCAGGGGGAGGGGCTTGGTGTGTGTGTATATTGGAAGGTGCACAGCTTACAAGTCAGTGCACACAGCACAGAAGGAGCAAATGAGACGAGACCAAAAAGACAACATGAGAATAAGCAGACATTAACGCGCATAAAAAAAAATGGAAATAAATAGATTGAGATATAGGCATTTGGAAGATAACACAAAAACATACATTTAAATGAATTCAATATCACCCTGCCCTAGGTGATTGTTATAACAATGTGGAGCACAAGACTGGACATAATTTTGACCCATCTCTGGAATGTGCACTTTCACTAGGAGAGACCAGAACACCCCACACTCTGCCCATGCCCAGTTAGCCAATCCAATACACATTTGCTGGGTGAAATACAACAGTAAGTCGTTTTTAGAGGCATTTCTTCTAAAATACCAGATAGAGATAACACATTTTATGCTTCTGTTAAGAGATTGCTGTATTATTAAGTATTAATAAAGGTGATCCCGTTTCCAACCTCTCCATGAGCCGAGGACGTTCCTCTAATGTTTCAGAGTGCAAATAGTAGCCTAAACAAACGATGTGTCGATGTGCAGCCTCATCAGCCAAACTGATTCCCAGCCAAGGATGACTGATTTAGTAACTGGGAATAAACAGATAGCCGTCCTGCCAGAATACTATTTGAAGTCTATTTCACCTTGTTGTGGTTATGGTGGTAGGACAGGTGATATAAATATGACTTTGCAAGACCACACTTTTCCTGACACATCCCTGCCACTCACCTGACGGAGAAACGTGATTGGCTTCTGCCCCATGGCATGTGAATCTCCAATGTTGGCTTTGATGACCTCAGTGAAGGGATGTTTCTGACCCTGGAGGGAAGAAAGGTACATTTAGATACATGTTGAGAGAAAATTTGAATTTTGTAAATTGCGTTCAGAAATATCCCTGCACATATGAAGAACTATACCGAACAAAAATATAAAATGCAATAATTTCAATGATTTTGCTGAGTTACAGTTCATACAAGGAAATCAGAAAAATGAAATAATTTCATTATGTCCTAATCTATGGATTTCACATGACTGGGCAGGTACGCAGCCAAGCCGACACACTGGGGAGCCAGGCCCAGCCAATCAGCCCCGTGGCTGATCTCAGACGATCCTAAAGGTTAAGAAGCCCGATGTGGAGGTCCTGGGCTGGCATGGTTTACACGTGGTATGCGGTTGAGGCTGGTTTGACATACTGACAAATGCTCTAAAATTACGTTGGAAAGGGGATACCTAGTCAGTTGTACAACTGAATGCCTTCAACTGAAATGTGTCTCCCGCATTTAACCCAACCCCTCTGAATCAGAGAGGTGTGGGGGGCTGCCTTAATCGACATCCAGGTCTTCGGCGCCTGGGGAACAGTAGGTTAACTGCCTTGCTCAGGGGCAGAACGACAGATTTTTACCTTGTCAGCTCTGGGATTTGATCTAGCAACCTTTCGGTTACTGGCCCAACGCTCTAACCACTAGGCTGAGGCGGCTTATGGTAGAAAAATAAACATTAAATTCTCTGGCAACAGCTCTGGTGGACATTCCTGCAGTCAGCATGCCAAATGCAGGCTCCCTCAAAACTCGAGACATCTGTGGCTTTGTGTTGTGTGATAAAACTGCACATTTTTAGAATGGCCTTATTGTACCCAGCACAGGGTGCACCTGTGTAATGGTTGTGCTGTTTAAATCAGCTTATTGTCAGGTGGATGGATTATCTTGACAATGGGTGACAATGGATTAAATGCTCACTAACAGGGATGTAAACAAATTTGTGATTGATTGACATCATCCATTACATGATGTATTAGTCTAACCCAAGTGCTGTAGGCCTACCATTTCATGTTAATGTCCTTGTGGTGGCCCAACATCTAAATCATATTTTGGACAAGGGTATGCAGGGGACATGACAAAGCGACCAACCCTAGTGTGGTCTTGTATCTGTGAGGGTGGTACGAGGATCACGTGCTCCTACCGACCCCAAGGACGGCACCTGTTTCAGGGCTATTATTAGTTGAACTGCCAGTGCCCGAGGCACACATCAATCAACTTATCCAACGTGACAGAGAAACAAGTGAGTGTAAGACTAAAGTGAAAGAAGAGTAGTGTGAATAGATATTTGAAGGTAACTTTTGTTCAAGTGGAGTGTGGGCTATAGGTCAGTCACAGCATAAGTCTGAATGAATGAATTCCGGTACACTGATCTTGTCGTTCGTAGAATTACATGTAAATAAAAGGGTCTCTGTGCTGTTGCTCATCTCCATCATGATAGTAAACTTGCCTCGACTTCCCCACACAACAGTCTGGATCATAAGTTCTGCCCTGATATTAATTTAAAGGCATCGCTAAACAGCACAGTGTGTACATGAGTAGCAGTTGAGTCACTGATTGAAGGGTTAGTTACCAGTATCTTTGGTTGAGCTTTCACTAGCTAAGCTCATCATTGCCTGGGAATCAGATTTTGCCTTCTGGGATTCTTCAGTGTTTGATTGCGATTTTTTAATTTTATTTTTTAAGTGCTTGCAGAGTTGAGCTATATTTAGTGCAGGTGCATGGTAACAATTGAATAGCATGAGAGAAAATAGAAGCCACACCCGCTGCTCTTTCTAGTATCAATGTACTTTATTGATCTTTATGTATCGGCCTCCAGGCCTTCGTCAGAGCTTTTTGTGTTGTTGTTGAGTGTTTGATCCTGGA